>NC_092868.1:49034074-49107892 GCF_032062135.1 Pyxicephalus adspersus
ATTGTCCCCTTCTGATCACTCTATTCCATTGACTCCATTGTCCCCTTCTGATCACTTACCCGTAATTAAGTGCAGGGATATCCGTTAGTGCAGGGATCAGCAGCTTGCTTCCTTGTTCAGAATCGTGTGCAGGCTTTTTACTTTCAGTTTGGGTCAGGAATAGACACGCCCTGCAGCCAGCATCAGAGACACACACGCTGCAGCCAGCATAAAGGACACACATGCAGGATCAGATACCCGGAGCTGTCTTATAAACGGGTGAGTGTCTTATTTTAATTATTTTTTTAAAAATCGGGGGTGGCTTACTTAATGGGGATGTCCTAAAATCGGGGAAACACGGTATTAGGCAGTGAGGTTGCTAATCACAAAGCCAAAAAAAAAATTATGAATCCAAGACATTTTTACAGATCATTAACTCCTGGAGCAAGCTGTGGTTTTGATATGTGGCTTGATCGTTAAAGAGTTACAAGAGCTTGCAGAAGAGCTCAGTCTCAGCTGTAATTAAAAAAAGATTTATTCTGCAAGTAATGCAAACTGCCCCCTTCCCCCTCCAAGCCTCCGCCCAGCACATGAGCAAGCAGGGAAGCTCCGTTTGTATCTAGGAGCCGTCCGTATGTCGGATGTTCTTAACCTGGAGACTACCTGTAATAGCAAAAGATTTTTAAGAAACCATTCCAGGTTTGCTGGATCACCCAGACAATGCAGGTAGTCCCCGGGTTACATATGGGATAGGGACTGTAGGTTTGTCCTTAAGTTGAATTTGTATGTAAGTTTGAACTGGTACATGTTTTTCATTAATGCAATTAGGACAGATGTTTGCCTCAACATATTATTGAGCAGTGTGGTGTCAGTTAGTGTATAAAATCCTTACTGTGAGCTAATCACAAACAAAGCAAAAAAAACTTTATGGAGCCTAGACATTCATTAACTTCTTGAGCAAGCTGTTCTTTGATATGCAAAAAGAAACAACTACAGAGTCATTAAAGAGTTACAAGAGGCTGCAGAAAGAGCTCACCCTCTAAGATCAACCACAACCTCAGCTGTGTTTAGCAAAAGATTTCTTCTCCAAGTCATGCAAACCATCCCCTTCTCCCCATCAAACCTCAAAGGGAAGCCCCATTCGTGTCTAGGAGTCGTCCGTATGCTGGATGTCCTTAACCTGGGGACTACTTGTACTGCTTTACATTCTGCTAGCTTTATTTATATAAAGAAGGGATAGATTTATTTGTTCATTACATACTCAAGCTCTACTTCCTACTGAAAAGTTCTGAACATTCATTGTGTCCTACTGCTGCTCTTTCAAGTCTAAAGCTGCATACACACTTGCAAATATGGTCGATGGAAAGGATCTTTCACGATCCTTTCTATCGACTAAGTACTCCACGATGCATGAACGACGCTGTACACACAGCACCTTTCTGCTTTATGCAGAGGGGAGGGGGAGAGCAACAGAGCATCACCCTGCTGTGCGCTCTGCCCCCTCACTTGCATTACGATCGTTTGTCATTCATCGTCCTTGGATCGCCAGGACGGTCATTCGGACAATGAACGGCGCGCACTGTACACACTTTAGATTCGCTTCCAAAATCGTCCCTCAGCTGATTATCGGGCAAGAACCATTGGAAGTGTGTACGTAGCTTAACAGTAGAGTCTGATTTGTTGAAAACAAATCACTCTCTTAGCAGATAAAATCTTAGCAATTATTGATCTGGGGGAGTAACAGTCTGTATGAAACACAGTTTGATGAGAAATACTCTAAAAATCTTTAAAGTGGAAATTCCATCCAAAAAAATCAGCCCTTCTACAATAAGCATTCTTACCTGCCTGATCAACATCCCATCTGTCAAAATCCACTGCGATGCTTCCCCTGTGGGTCCCAGGACTGATTAAACTCCCACGTGCCTATGCGGTGGTTATGTCATCCAGGTCCAGCCAATCAAGATGGCTGAAGAGCGGAATGAAATGGTGGCGCCAATGGCGGAACTAATGATTATACATTGGGTGTAGTTCAACTTTAAAGCAAAACTCAGGTTTCAAATTACCTCCTCTGTCAAACAAACCTACAAACATTTTCCAAAGGGTCTTGGGGTCAGTACAACAACTTACCAGGATACAACAGTACTCACATAACGACATGTAGTCCCATTACCATAGTACTACTCTGAGACCAGACTGGGTACTTTATGAAAACACAAAAACTATAACGTATATGCAAAGTCACATTCAGCTAGACAATGTAGGAAAATAATTTATTAGAACTAAAAAGGTGACTTGGACAAATTACAAAACTTTAACATTACAAAAACAAATCTGAATGTGACTAACCACCACTAGATATACCATGGCCTAAATAAATGAGAACTTTCACAGACACAATATTAAATGAACGCACCACCCTAACATTATATTGCTTGTTTTTAACTTCATATTTCAAATGAGGACATTTTTGCAAGGATTTACTATCTATATAACAGCTAACCATTATGCATTTGTAATGGGATTAAATTGTATCCTCTCAGCTATGATGTCCCTGCACAGCAGGACAAACAATTCTGATACTAGAATACCAGATATTATTATCCGCGATAATAACATCACGGTACAAATATTTCCTCTCGAGCTCCTGGAATTAGTAACATTCAGAGGAAAAACAAACAAGGACAGCAAAAGTTTTGGAACTGAAAAGTCATTGACATGTTTTTCCTCTATGTCGCTAACAAACCACAATTCTAAAACTTACCATGAAAGTCCACGAGGAGTTTTTGACTTTTTTGTCACATCGCAGCGTGACATTTGATCTACAGATGCTACTTGAAGCTCATTACAGATAATAATGACAGCGGCCGCAATAAAAAAGGAGCAATAGAAAATTATTGGCTATTTAGTAGGCATTGTTTTGTGTATCCAATAAAAGAAACCATACGGGAATCCTTCTTTATCATCTGGGCACATTCGCTCTCCGCAGAGAGGATTAAAATTGCTACACAGGTGTCCTGAGAACTGTCGGTAAGCAAAAGTAAATTACAGGATATAAAAGCATAGGAAGAGCTGAAACTAGAGCAGCAGGTATGAAGAATTGTATCATAACCTATCTCCCTGGAGGAAAGGAGGGGGTTCCATCTCAAGGTGCCCTGCTAATGATTATTATTACTAGTTACACACCATCATTCCAAATTATATATGTACTTTAGAACTTTTTCTCTATTTTTTTTACTTTTGTGCAAAAATCCCGAGAGGTGATGATGAGGTGGGCCAAAAGGAACCAAAACATACTTACGTCTTCTTCCATCACATACCCCAATAAGAAAGGGACACTGGTGGCAAAGCCATGCAAACCAAACAAGTTTTGAGTTTCTACAGAATAGGGATTGGGGAAAAATAACAAATTATGACCTGGAAAATTATGGCAAAATGAGCAAAAGGAACCAAGGAACCAAGAACCCTCCACTTAACCAGTGATAAGTACAGTAGAGCTTTCTTGGCATAGGTGCTGATAAAGTTTACCAAAGGAACTTGGGCAGACCTAGTGATTATTTTGGTTCTCACTACTCTTTACTGGGTTTCCCTCTTATTGCTCTCCCCCCATTTTTAATTTTTTTCCTGTGCCCCTTGAGTATATCTCACCTTTAAGTACATGTGGCCCTCCTGCTGTTTAGCATAAGAAGCTTCTAATGCATAACACTTGAGGTTGAAGAGCACACTGGGGTGTCTATAAGCAAAACACCATTTCCCTCTTTGCAACTGCTTTATGTTGCCTTACAATCAAGCAGAATTCATACTCACTATGGAAAGTAGTAGGCGAAACACGGGACTGTAGCCCTAGCCAGTGTCCCAATGGCCGGAGTCTACCAAAGCCCCTGCTTCTTAGAACACTGGGCAGCCACGTCCCACCATACATCCCAAAAATTAGGTGAACCAAATGGGCCAAGGCAAAGCCACTGGCTACTTGTACATTCAGAATCCCGGGTATATAGCTTAGATACAGTCTGCTATTAAAAAGCCATCTATTTCCAACCCCATACAGCAGTTTTTGGCTGGTTATTATCAGCCCAGTGGATGACAACAATGCCCTTCAAGGGAGTAGGGCTTGGGGGGCAATGAGAAAATATAACCCAACAAAGTATGGTAAATTGGGCCAATAGGAATAAAAATAACTTCTACTAAACAATTTGAGTGGAACCATCCAGCCATTCAAAATGGGTTTAGGGTAAACATCAACCCCTGCAATGGGGAAAAAACTTGCAGTTGCTCTTCTGCCCGGTGTGGTTGATAACATGAGGTAGCAGCTTGAGGTAGCAGCTTTAGGCATCTGAAGATTTAATGAAAAACAGCACACCTACCAAGACATGCAGGGAGTTTGAAAAAACTGTAGTCATTCTTCTAACCATCTGGTCCAGTGTTTCTTAACCAGGGCTCTGTGGAAACCTAAGGTTCCTCCAGAGGTTGCTTGAGCCATAAAAAATTTGGACCTTTCAGGTCAGTTGCCACTGACTCCAATGATCTTTTTGGCTGTAAGGGTAGTAGGAAGGACATTCTTCCTATAGACCACACACTAATATACAATGAGCTGTGGATAAACAAATTATAAAAGGGGTTCCCTAAGACATAAGACATTTTTTCAAGGGTTCCTCCATGTTAAAAAAGTAGAGAAAAGCTATTTCAGCCAATTTACACAACACATATCCATTACTTATCAATTAAGTTCTTTAGTTAAAAAACTTATCTTACAGACAGGTCCACTGTAATGGATTTTTGTACCTTCTTAGAAAAGTATTATTATTACATCTTTCCTTACATTTGTGAAAATTTGACATTAATGTGCCTAATCTTGTAAAGCATACACTGAACAATACACCAGAGATTTCTGTGCTTTTATGGATAAAAAACCTGTTCTGAGCAGATCATAAAATTAATATGATCTAATTGAATTTTAGCCAAGGCTGCATTAAAGAACAAGATTGAGCTGGAATGGAAATTTAAATGATTGTAGTTGTCAGCAAGCATTGTTAAAGGATTTGTTCAACTTTGAAAACTTTCACAACTTTTAGAATGTAGAAGGGTTGGGTTTAATGTTACACAATGCAGACTAACAGCTTTGTAGTAATCTGATATCCAAACCAAACATGTTCATTTAGATTGCGATATCCAAATTATGAAATGATGTCTAAACTGGAGCCACATGGCCATTACGTGACAGTGTGATGTCCAATTTCTCGAATAATACTTAAAATAGGCCCTTACATCAGTTGCCAGTGTGATATTCATTGATATCTAGAATACATACATTTAGTCATTGATGGCGTGATGTCTTCTAGGATGATGTCCAAACTGAACCCATCATTTCAATGAATGACAGTGTGATGTCCAACTTCTAAAACGATATCTAAAATGAGCCAATCCATTCATTCAGTTACAGCACCATGGGCATTTTTTGGAATGATATCTAGTTTGGCCCCACACATTTAAGATGCCCAGCTTTTAGAATTATTTCTAAGCTGGACCCATGCATTAGTTCAGTGACTGTGTGAGGTCCTAATTCTAGAATGATACCTAAAACAGACCCAAATATTTATTAGGTGACAGAGTGGTGTTCAAATTTTGGAACAAGAGACTGGACCTAGACTGGGCCCACACAATTATTCGTGGACAGTGTGATGGCCAACTTCTAGAATAATAGGCCCATTTATCAATACAGTGCCATTGTGATCTTTACCTTCTGGAAGGATTTATTGCCTGGACCCACACATTCATACATGGGCAGTGTGTTTTCCAACTTTTAGAACAATATTTAAACTGGACCTTTGTCACTAATTCAGTCACAGTGTGATGTCCACTTTCTAGAAGGATATCTAAAATAGACCCAAACGTCTATTACGTGACAGTGTGGCATCCAACTTTTGGGATGATATCTAGACTTGACCCACACATTCAGTCATTGATGGCATGATGTTTTCTAAAATGATGTCCAAATTGGACCCATACTTTCAATAGAGGACAGTGTGATGTCCAAGTTTTCAAATTATATCTAAAATAGACCCACCCATCTAAAATGGACCCACATATTCATGCATGATGTCCAGCTTTTAGAATTAAATCCAAGCTGGACTCATACATCATCTCAGTGACAGTGTAATGCCCAACTTGTAGAATGATATCCAAAACAGACCCAAATCTTTATTAGGTGATGATGTGCTGTCCAACTTCTGGAACGAGACCTAGACCAGACCCACAAATGTATTTATTGACTGTTTGATATCTGAACTGTAATCATCCTTCCAATATGTAACAGTGTGATGTACACCTTCTAAAATTATATCTAGCCTGGACCCATATATTCAATCATTGGCATTGTGATGTCCAACATTTAGAACAATATCTAAACTGGAGCTATACATTAATTCAGTGATAGTGCGATGTCCAACTTCTAGAATGACACCTAAATTGGATCCCTATACATGACATGTAATGTAGTGTCATGTCCAACGCCTGGAATGTCGCACACATTCATTCTTTGACAGTCTTCAATGTTTGAACTGGGCCTATACATTCAATATGTGACAGTTTGATGTCCACGTTCTAGAATGATATCTACCGTATAACAGACCAATTCCTTGTTTAGGTGACAGTGTTGTGTTTAGATTTTGGAATGATACCTAAACCTGACCCACGCATTCATTCATGGATAGTGTGATGTCTTCTAGAATATCATCCAAACTCTTTGAATAACAGCGTGACAGTGTAAAATCCAACACATCAATAAAGTGGTAGTGTGATGCCCATCTTGTGAAATGATGCATGTGAATGGCACACACATTTATTCAGTGACCAAGTGATGTCCAGCTGCTGGAATGATATCTAAGCTACACATATTTTAGAGACCCAATGCCAGGAATGATATCTAATCTAGAAGAATAAATTTGGAAACTGTGACAAATTGTATGCATCCGTCAAAGCAATGTAATATTTTCATAACGCCTCCAAAGGGCCACCCCACTGCTTACTGAGCACTAAGACAGCGCCCTGCAAGCCCTCCCACCATCTATGATCTTACTAAATTTCACATAGAAGCACAGAGACCCCCCCATAACGACATAATGGGTCTAAAATATAGTATGTAAAAAACTAAAAGTTTTTATTTAAAAATGTAATCATTATGCTCATGAAAGATTAAACTTTATCTCTACCCTTTCCCTACTCTGAATCTAATCTAGCCTAAAGCATTTTAAAGGAATTGACAGTTGTGTATTGCTTGAATGTAATGGCGTCTCCCATTCTTCACATGCTCACATTCCCTCTTGGGAACATTTCCTGCACATTTCCTACATCATATTACTTGCCCAGAGATCACTTGAAATGAAACCATTTATTCACACGGTGACATCTATATAGAGCCCACAGAGTCCTGAAGGATATTCCAAGAACCCAATGTGAAATAGGCTTGTAAGACAAGTGAATAAATAGTACAGAATAATCACACCATATCCCGCCTGGGTAAAATTTCCTTTATTTATTTTTTTCTAAATATTTATATTATATCTCTATAGTAAGTCATGGTATTGACCTAGTAAAGGTATCGCTATAGCAGAAGATTGTTGGATTTAAAACACAATAAAACTGACGTCCCTTGCCTGTCACAGACTGGCCCTGGGGGACCCTGACCCTGGGGAAAGTTTATTAACTGCAACACTGCGGACAACTTGAAAACTTATAAAATATTAAATCCCATCTTCAGGATGTTTTAGATATTTTACCTGTGGAATGATTCTGCTGATCAGTCTTCATTCTTTCCAGGATGACTAAAATTTAAGATATCCTCGATATGACTCCACCTTTGCTGAGTTATGGCACATCGACCTTATCAATGGATGACTGGCCAAGACATCCCAGACAGGCTGGGACGACGTAACACAGGAGTTCTTTTTTTGCCGGCATGTACAGGGGAAGCCATGATTGCCAAAAATTGTGGCAATCAAAGCTGAATCTGCGCATAGACAGCTCAACTTTTTTTAGCAGTTACCCAGAGCAATCAGACAGGTAGAAAGGGTTACTGAATAATGAACATTGTCTCTTCCTGCAATAATGACCTGGCTGATCGTCGATTCCTCAAAATAGAACTTCAGGTTCTACTTTAAGAGCCATACAGGGGGAATATTTCACATATCAGTTATATGCATTTTGTCCATTTACTGAGAAGAAGCTGGTTCAGAAGCCAAGTAGCCTCCCTGCTCTTCCCTCTATTCATGTCCTTTTCAAACATAGGTGACAACACAGGTATACAATTGGGACAGAGTGTTGTCACTCTACTGAAGTTGAATAAGTACCTGAATAACAAATAATTGCAAGCTTACCAGGTATTATACCCTGTTTCCCCGATGATAAGACACTGTCTTATTTTTTTTGGAAGGCCAAAATATGCTCTAGGGCTTATTTTCAGGGGGATGCCTTATTTACCCATGAAGAAGACTACAGTACACAGTTATTGTTCATGTGCCATTCATGTCCACTTCTGATCAATCTGTGCCAATCATTGTCCCCTTCTGATCAATCATGTGCCATTCCTGTCCCCTTCTGATCAATCATGTGCCATTCATGTCCACTTCTGATCAATCTGTGCCAATCATTGTCCCCTTCTGATCAATCATGTGCCATTCCTGTCCCCTTCTGATCAATCATGTGCCATTCATGTCCACTTCTGATCAATCTGTGCCAATCATTGTCCCCTTCTGATTAATCTGATCCATTCATTGTCCCCTTCTACTGTAATCAATAATATACTGTACCATTTAATGTCCCATTCTAAAGCTTACCGTATATAGAGTGGTATTGCTCACAGCAAAAAAAAACCTGTCTGAACTCCTGAACAAACTCCTGCAGTCTCCGTTAGGGAGGGATGAGGGAAGCTGCCTGTGTTTGCTTGGGCGGAGTCACGTGCGCGCACTGCAGTCCTGTCACTTCCTCTTCATGAAGAGGCGCGGCACACACGGAGGAACCACACACGGAGTCACCCACCGTACCACCCGATTCTGGTAAGTAATCGGTGGGCGGGGGGGGTTTATTTTTCATTTTTCCCTAAAAAGGGGGGGCCGTCTTATTTGATGGCCCTGCCTTATCATCGGGGAAACACAGTATTATAAAAAAGCTACAGATTGATTTGTCAATTTCAAAGATTTTGAAATGACTGTAGAGCTTACACGACTGTGTTTACATATACCGACCTACCTTCCATCATCCTTCATTCTGTTCTGTCCTCATCCCTTTTGGATTGCACTGGTTGTGTGATCTGAACCATGCACAAGGAGTGCTGGACTTACACTGATCCATTCTAGCCATCAACAAATGCAGTTACCAGAAGATAAACCACAGCAATCATTACAATGTAGGAGTGAAATGTATGATCAGCATCTAGTTTTTGTCAGGGGATGGAGAGTATAGGTGAAACTTCGCCATCATTCAGGATGCAATCAGCAGTTATAATTAGGCCTAATCTTACACCTACACCCGCACCTGGCAACTATGGGCTGCAGGTGACAATAACATTACTCAGTTCAGTTTTACTGCACACTGAGGGGATGCAAAACTGGTCAGTTCACAAACATTTCCATAGAGAAATAAAAGCTGCACGCTTCATAGATAGTCTACAAAATGATATTCGTTCACGATAGCATGCTGTTTATGCATATATATGTACAACAACCATTCCCATACATTATATTGTAATTACCAGTTCTGCCACTAGGTGGAGATGTTATGTTTCAAGTAGAACTATAGTTTCCAATTAAAAAAAAACTGTGCTGCAGCAGGTAGTTGTAAGTGCATATTAAAGGTTTCTTTCTTGGCACTCCTGTTATGTCTCTGACTTTTTCAACCTATTTGATTTAAGGAACCCTTGAAATAACTTTCAGGTCTACAGGGAAACCCGGGCTATAATTACTATATCTACAGCTCACAGTACATTAACATAGAGGTCAGTAAGAAGAATGCCTCTTACATTGCTGGCCAGTGGAAAGAATGTCACCCTTACAGATAGCCAAAAAGATCATTGGTGTCACTTAAACTGACTGCAAAAGCACAAATTTCTCATTGATCAAGGAACCCCTTCCAACCTCTGGAGGGATCCTAGGGTTCCTCAGAAACACACACACATTATATATACATATATACATACATACACACACACACACACACACACATATATATAGATGAAATGTCTAGGTGACTCTGAAGTGCTGAAGATAAACTATTAATTCACAAATAAAAGCCTAACTGTGATTTGTGGAGCAGGACTGCCCTCTAGTGCTCACAGTGATAAATGGATAACTCCTTAAAATCAGCACAAACCTGAACCTGCATTATCCCTCCTTCTGTCATTAACCTAAGTTTATCCTTTACAACCTTGCAACAGAGAAGCCATATCAATTGTTCTAATCTTTTTTATGGAAAGGCACCATCATGTCCTACCACAATTATATCCTTATATCCTTATGTCCCTCATGTGGTGGGACATGTACTCTGCTCCAAGAGTACACAGTTTTGATAGCCAAAAGGTAGGAGAGCACAGTATACTTTACCTTGGAAGAGAATTAATAGTGCACCGTCTCTGGAGTTGAATGGATGCAGAAAATGTATTTTTTTAAATAACTGCCCTGATTATTTGCAAACACCACACTGTCCTTGGCTACATGGGCTATTTGCACCCATGTGGACTAAGCCATGCTCACTTGCCATCCCTCTGTTAAATAAGAGTGCTCTAGTGGGCAAAGATGTTCTTACTAGACAAGGGTCAGGAAAGAGAAGCCTGAATCCTGGAGGGGGAGAATTTTTTTGGTTAATAAAAGTAATAGCAGCCAAGTTGTAGTGCCTGCGTCTATGCAAAACATTCACTGTATATGCTTGGGATAAACCAGATTTTTTGTCAAAAAATTGCTAATAAACACAGATCACATCAGTAAATGGCACTGTATCCTCATGTTAAATGTGTGTGACAAACTCAGAGACATTAGTTTGTTACACCCTTTACATAAAGACACAGCACCATCTACTGGTGACCAACAGCCATACACAGCCAAAACACCAATAAATTGCCCATCATAACCAACTCTAGAAGTGTAAAATATTTTAAACTGTAAAGAGGGTAAAAAAGATAAACTGTCAGTGAAAACTTTATTTTGAGCCCTAGGTTTACACTGGAGTAATAAACAACCTACATTCTCAGGTAAAAAATAAGTACCTTGATTTTTCCATATTGGTTTATATTTGAGTATATATTGCCCCTGATTCATCAAGCAGAATCGGATTATCGGTCGCGCATTCGTATTCGCGATCCGAAATCGTACGCCATAGCGCTATTCAGCAACTGAAAAAGCTCGGTAAACCGCGATCGATGGCCGCGCGTACTTTCGCGCTTCCAGCGAGCGCGGATTTTATTGATGAATCAGGGGCATTGTGTTTTTTAAAGTAGAGTGAACACACAATGCATATTGTAAACAAGCAATCAATCTGCAGCCCTGGAATATTGTATCTTCAAGGTTTACTAGTAAATTAGTCCATGATAGTCAAAGCTCAAGAACTCTTGCTTTGTTTTTACATTACATATATGAAGGCTAGAAGGCTGCTAAGCTACTGCTGGAGGGTGGAGCAGGGTAGGCTAAACAGATGGAAATGTGAATGGTAGCTGAGAAGGTAAATCACTGCTGGGAAATGAAAGAAGGTTGAGCTGAGCTGCCGAGTATCATCTGGAAAGAGGAAGCAATCTAAGGAGTTACTACTGAAAGGGTGGGGGTGGCTAAGTCACCTGAGCTGCTGAGTCACTGGTAGGATTGACTGCTGCTTCTCCAACTTTGCAGATGAATTGCTCTACAATACCTTCAGCTACAGAGGTCTAGTTTACGGCTTGTTAATGTTCTACAAATATGTAATGGTCTTTAACCTGGCCACAGATTCATGGTTATAACAAACGGTATTTATATCTTGTCCTAGGTTTTACAAGCAACAAAAAATGTGGGATTGTTCTCAACTCTGACCTTCATGAGCCCTATTCTTTAGGATCCATCATTGACATTTGCTATGTGTTTGGATTGTCTACAATGCACTAGCTCCTGCCATTTAAAATTTTGTTAACTATTGATTTGCACAAAGTTTTTGGCACAGTATTCTCTCACCTCATTGAAGAACACTTTTGTTGACTGACTTTTGGTGTCTGTTGTTAGAACTTTGAGGGGCTTCACCAAACTTTTCCAGGTCCTTCCAAAGAAATGGTGATAAGGGAAGTCAAACAGAGAAAGTCGGACCTGGTATTGAACGTCAGCATTTCCCTCTGTAGTACCCTGTGAAGAAAAAAAACATATAAAATCTCTATATATTTATATAAAACCAGCAAGTCCATGGTTCTAGAATGGGATGTTCAACAAGCACATTGTTGCTAGGAATTTATTACATTTTAAAGATATTGACTTTAAGTAATGAATTAGCAGAACAAAGCACAAAGTTCTTTAAGTGCCATACAATGATAGATTGGTCTAAATCAGTGGTCCCCAACCTTTCAGACGTCACGGACCACTAAATTTACGCACTCCAGACCGCGGACCGCGGGGGAGCAGTGTGTCAGTCAAAGGGGAAGACACTTCCCCCCGGAGTGACGTCATGATACCAGAACCTGCCCACTCTCCCATTGCAGGTCTGAGCCTACGATGAGAGAGTGGGTGGGTTGTGTTCAGAGACCACCTCCCCCTCCCTGGGCCTGCGATCTGTTCGGGGGACGGTCTGCAGCTCTGGGCGGTGTTCCCCTTTTCTCCCAAGCAGGGTCCTTCTCCTGACCCTGCTCAGGGGTGCACCGACCAGAGCTATGGACCACCACAATTTTCTCGCGGACCACAGACTGGGGACCGCTGGTCTAAAATACTCTGATTCAAATGTTTTAATTGCTTGATGTTTGATTTTTCTTTCACTAGGAGTCCATATATATTTATGTATTTTTTTATATATGTAAAAATAAATCTTGATGTGTTTAAATTAAAAAAAAGTAAAGGCTGAAGTACCTCAATACAATCCTAATCTTCCTCTATCTCTCTCTTCTTAGCTAGCCATACATAGTCATCATCGAAACAGATGTTTAAGTTAATGTAAATATTTCAGTTAGTTATCATGGTACAATCAATCCCAATCAGATGAATTGGGTGGTACATTAAACACTTGTAGTCAGTCACAAGGATGCATTTTATTCAATTGTGATATCTATTAAAAATAGCATTGCATAGTGTACAGGGTTCTCCCCAGTCCCTTTTAGCCGGGCGCACCACCATAGGCCACCACCCACCTACAGCTTCATCCTACCCAGCTTAAAAAATTCAGAGGTAAATAGTGGTGTATATCAATTCTTTCTATTTTCTTCTTTCATTCATTTTTTCTCCTTCAATATCTCTGTTTCTATGTCACTCACTCTTATTTTTCTCCTTTACCCTTTCTCTGTATTTTCTTTAATATTTTTTTCTTTTTTTCTTCCAATCTCTTTTAATCTTTTTACACTCTCTTACTCTTTTCTCTTTCATGCTTTCCCTCTTTCTCTTTTACAATATCTCTCTTTTTGTTTTCCTGTTGTTGATTTTTTTTTCTCTCATACTCATTACACTCATTCTCTTTTTTTCTCCTCTACTACGCCTCATTTATCTTTTTCATATCCTCTTTTTTTCTTTCTGTCTGTTTTTTCTCTTTCACTCCTTTCTTTTCACCTTTCTATTTTACCTTCAGTTTCACTTCAGCTTTTTTTTTTCACTTTTTTCCTTTCTTTTTGTTGTCTTGCTCACTATCCCTTTTCCCCCACTAACTTTTTCTCATTTTTCTTCAGGTATTTTACTATCTTCTTCTCTTTAACACTATTTCTCTCTTTGTTTTCTCACTCATTGACCCTGATTTATTAAAGCATTCCAAGGCTGGAGAGGATATAGGCTCATCAGTGAATCTGGGTGAAGCTGGAATGGCTTTCTTCAAAGTCATTTGCTAGTCCTGGACCAGATCCATTCCAGGTTTGCTGGATCATCCAGCTTTATTAAATCAGGCCCACTATCTCTTGTTTTTCCTCCTCTACTACTTCTACTTTGTTCTCTTTCAGATTCTATTTTTTCTTTTAGTTTCTTATGATCCCCCCCCCCAACCTTATCTTATAATAATAAATCCACTTCCACTCTTTATTATTATCAGAATATTGCATATTACACTGCACAGTACAATCTTTCCCCCTGTTTTCTACTTCACTATCTCTCTTTTCTCATCCTCTCATCCTCCATTTCTCTTTCATCCCTTTCTCTCTTTTATATTCTTTGTTTCGCCTTTTTTCCCTTTTACACTCTTCCTCTGTTTTCTCTTTTGCTATCTCACATTTTTCATTTCTATTTTTTGTTTTTTTTGGTGCAGTATTCCTTCACCCTATGGAAAACATTTGATATCTGACAGTACAACTTTCAGGGTCTTCACCAAACTTTTAAAGAAATGGTGGGAAGTGAAGTCAAAAAGGGGAATGTTGGACCCGGTACTTAGCGCCAGCATTTCCCTTCCCTTCCCACCTTTCCTTTCTTCTCCTTTTTTTTTTCTTCTCTTTTCTTTTACCAGCTCACTTTTTTTCTCTTACATTTACTCCATGTTCCCTTTTTTCTTTTACTTTCACTTTTTTTATCTTCTCTCATTGTATCTTTTTTTTTTCCTGTTCACGATCTCTCTCTATTTTTGTGCAATCTGTCCCTAATTTTTTTTTTTTACCATCTCTCATTTACACTATTTTTATTTCTCTCTCTCTCAATTTTCCCCTGTGTCTTGTACTTGTTATATACACCGATCTTTCACATGCATCCCCCATTTATTATACAGCGCTGCATGCAATGTTGGCACTTTAAAAATAACAGATAATAATAATAATAATAATCTAGGGATGAGAGGAATTTGTAATAAACAACAACATAAATAACTGCCCTGGTAATGTAAAAGGAAGGGCAGGGAGGGCAGGGAGGGCAGGGAGGGCGGCGCTGGATGCAGGTGTATTATCTGCGTAAACACCACACAGGAGACAACGCAGAACATCCCGAGTCTAAAAACACCCGGGGACACAGCTGAAGCAGCAAAGTCCAGGGCGTTCGTTGCCCGGCTAATATTCTGGCAGACAGCTGCAGAGTCGCTGACATCACCCAACACAATGCCGGGTAATAAATCAACAGGCTTAAATCGGAACGCCATCGTCTTTCCCTCATTTTACCGATGTAATGAATTGGCGGCTTTCTCTGGTAATGAAATTGTTGACCTACTTAGAGGCTGCCGGAATGCAGGAAATGTTTTCAATTGTTGCCGGTCTTTTATTCGCTGTACAAATGAAGTTTTTGTATAGCACATTGTACGTTCTGGATCAGATATAGATAGAGCTTGTGACAAAAAAAATAATTGATTGTAAGCTGAAGTGCAGGCAAACAGCTGAATACACAGATGAAATACATAGATCAGAGCTGCCAAAAGATTTGTTTCTATCCATACATTCCTGGGATTATAAAGCCCCAGTCAGAAGGATGGCAGCATTTACAGTTCAGGAGTCTGCTCCATCCCCAGCCTGCTGATTGGTCAATGAAAGACAAGCTGCAGATATATTAGGTCATCCTTCTGACCACTTTCCCTTCTCCTCCTATAAGCATTGGTATGCAGATCACCTGATTGAAGCCCAGTCCTGATACAAAGTGGAAGGGAGAGGGGTTACCTATTTGTTCCCAGAAACTTTTTGCGCAATGCAATGAATCTGCAGACGGGTGAAATTTTGCTTTCTTGCAGAATGTGGTCATTGAAAGCCAGCTCCAGGAATGTAAAATACTTCTCATGCAATAGAGCTACCTCTACACTGCAAGGGTTACATGCTCTTATAGGTTTGGGGAAAGTGGGGGATGGACAGATCGACTTACCTTATTAATTCCTGCTGCTCCTCCGGTCTCCTGCTACGTCTGGCCTACCACAGTCTCTTCCATAAGCAATTCTGTGGGGCAGTAACGGGCACCAGCATCACCCCCGACAGTGCAGGAACAATAGTCCTACAGGGTAAGTATGGGAAACTAAGTGTACATGTGCAACTTTGGTTGCAAGAGAATACCTGGCAATCTCAACTTCCCTTGTGCATGCCGGGGATGAATAAATTCCAGTGTGCATGCCCAGCCATCAGGATGACTGGAGATTGTCACCAGGAAAAAAAAAAAAAAAAGGACATGGCATTGCCCATCAATGTGAATAGGTGAGTATAGTGAGTTTAAATCAGCTTTAACAATGATTAGATACAAAGGGATAAATGAACTTTCAATGCATTGTTTTCAGTAAGTCAGCCGACTCATAGATTTGCATTGCGAGAAGGAACAGTAAAGCAAAACATTTGTGTAGTGCTGCAAAGCTGGATGCAATGAGCACATATGACTGCCTGCATGTGCTTATATAACTACAAACTGTACATAACAGTCCATTGATACACACATTGACCAGAATATTTACAACACTTAAGGTAAGAACATTCCCTTTAAAAGCAGACCTTCAATGGCAATCTTTTTGTAGGATAATCAGATAACAATGACAAATATATGATGATTTTTGCATTAAGTTGATAAAGACAAAATCCTTATTGTAGCAACAGAAGGCTAACAGGAAATGAAAATGTTATGAATTATGACAGCCTGGTTTAGCGATTGTGTATGGCTGAAATTCCCAATCTTAGAGGTCAGGGTATATATCTGTACATCTCATCTCGGGGGGCTTGTTGTCAGAAATTCAAGCTTTGCAAAGCTGGAATAACAACCCCTCAGTGACCCGGGATTACAGAAAACATGTGTTGGGGCTGACAGACACCGGCCATAATGGCTTTACACAACACACTGGTGACAAAACCAACTCCTCTCTGCCTAGGATTCCCTACAGCTGCAGTCTACAGATGGCCACTAGAGGGCAGACCTATATCTGGTATCATTGTGAAATCCAGATCAGGAATCATGCTTGGGTAAATGTGACAGTGATAACTCAACATGCTCCATGTTCTCACCATAATACAATATTGTTTCTCCTCCATGTAGATTGTTTTTTATTACTAGGGAAGCACATACTGTAATCTATAGAGAAGCTTACAAGTGAACCTTGCAGTAAAATACCCCGGCCCCTCCAACTCAAAAGTATTCCCTGGTTCATTCACCTTCTTCCTTTACTACTGTTAATACCAAAGGGGACCGTAAGAGTATATACATGTGCAAGAACGGTCGCTGGAAACCCCCCAGGGACAAAAGGAACAAACAAGACATTCCTGTTCTTTCTATGGAGATGGGAGAGGGAAGAATGAGCAGAAGGCCTCCTGCTGTGTCCTACCCAATGCATGCACCCGAGTTTCCTTTTTTAAGATCTGTGCAGTAATCCAGCCTGACACAAGCCTGGAACTTTGTGGTCATTCAAAAGTTGCCTGAAATGCAGACCGGTCTCTGCTGCCCTTTCTCTATTGTGCAGAATGACTGGTCTTGTATCCGCCCCCTTGTAGTTTTCTATACGGCAGTATGTAGTGGGCAGCCCCTCTGGCCCCTCCCACAGCTCTGCTCTTAGGCAATGCCCAGTGCTGAACCAGTGCACACAAAGTAGATTTTTTATCATTGTGGCTACTGAATTAAATACATTTTTTGTGCTCAGTGTTTAACTCTTTATTTAACATCATCACAGTAACATGAAAATATTTTGTTGGTATTTCAGAGACAGAAACATGTAATAAATCATTGCTATCCAAGCAATGATCTTACAAGAGGAAGTGCTCTCAGTTATTGTAATCCAGCCACGTTCCCCAAGGATCACTATAAATCTTTGACTAGAGCCGTACAGCATGATTGTTAATTTGTCCGCTGCAGACTTGTTATACTTCCTTCAAGCTGCTGTATAAGCTCGGGATTTGTAAAAGGCATTCCCGCATTGTGCAGGGACGGCACATCGATGTACCCTTTACTTATTCAGCAATTAATGGATGCCAATAATGATTTTTGCAGCAGCAGCCAAAAGCCTAATGAAGCCTCCGTGCATTAAAAAAAAAAGATGAGTAAGTGTAAATCACAACGTTCTGATATCACATAGACAAGGCTACCCAATGGGTGGCGGGAAACTCTCAGGGCCCCCAATGTGGACCAGTGTTCATTCCACGCAGGTCAAGGCAACAGGTTCACTTAAAGACCAAAGTTTTTTTGTCAAAAATAGCCCTGGCTCCTGGTGGCACACCTCCAAGTGCCAAAGAGGATTGCTGCTGACCCGGAAGTCCCCAATATGGTCAACATCAAAGATGGCAGCTTCCTAAAACGTGGCAGCGACAAGATCCTGGACCTGCTATTGTTGCAGGGTACCTGCACACAGGCAAGTCTGTGTCTTGATCTGCTGTACATACTTGATTATTGCAGAAGCTCACAACCCACCAATGAGTATAGTTCCGCTTTAACTTTCAGACACCTTGTCTCTTAAGAAAACCTTTTTTAAAGATATACATAGGGGAAAGAGAATGGGATCACAGATCTGACTCATTTACTTGTGTGTGTAAATTTCAGCTTGAGCTACTGAGCTCTGCAAACAGCAGCCAGAATTGAAAAGATCCTGGTTAACATGGAAAGGTGTTATGAGCACCACCTGCTGGCAGCCGTCTGACAGGTGGGTTGCGAGAGCACAGAGAACAGCAGTGGTCCATGGCGTTCCCCATTGAGTCAGGAGAAGGGCCAGGGGGCGCACCGGTTAGAGCCGCAGACCATGTCTCCCGTATGCATCGCATGCACAGAGCAGTGGGTGGGTTGTGTCTCTGGACACAACCTGCCCCCTCTTCCATCGCGGGCTCAGACCTACAATGGGGGAGTGGGTGGGTTCTGGCAATATGATGTCACTTAAGGAGAAAGTTTCTTTCCCTTTGAGTCACACAGGACTCTGAAGATTCAGATGGATGTTCCCAGGATCAACAGTCACTGTTATCTTTACATGAAATCCCTAATCTCCAGTTATATTCTGTGCTTCTAGAAATCATCTAACTTTTTCTTAAAGCAATCTATAGAACTTGCTGAAACTACTTACTGAGGGCGCCGATTCCACATTTTCACCGACCTTACAGTGAAGAATCCCTTCCTTATCAGGAGCTTAAACTTATTTTCCTCCAGACGAACAGAGAAAGAAAAAATGGAGAAATCATTAATAATTAATCATGTGACCATTTGCCCCCTCATGTAGGCAGTTTTAGTCACAATGTAATTCCAGGCATTCTGTTTTCGGATAAAAACATAAATATTTATTTCTCTTCCATCAGCTGTTTGCATTGCAGTTTCTGTGTCTCTGCATAGCGGAGAAGAGCTGTTGCATAATCTTGCAGTGCTGGCTCCCTTCCTTCTCTCGCTGCATAATTGTAGTGCGGGATCTGTATGTACAAGTGAACAGCAATAGATTTCAACAGCAACAAAAGTGTCATGTCACAGTTATCACAGCGATGTTATGTACCGGGGAAAGTTAAAGGGCTTCCAGGTACATTTCTTGAATAATGGGACTGAAATCTGTTCTCGGTACAAAAGCCATTCCAGGAAACTTGGCATTACTGAAATCTGGAAGCTGCTGGTTGTTTCTTTTGTTCACAAAACTGATGAACAGTAAATGTGAAGAGGTAAAGTACAATGGCCTAAAGAGGACCTTAAGTTCTACTTTCACAAAAACACGGTCAGGCCGATCATTATTGCATGGTGATGTCCATTTTACAATAATCCCTTCTACCTGTCTGATCGGTCCGGGTATCTATAAGGATATCCGGCAATCCTGGCTTTCCTGCACATGTCGGGAATGAATGAACCCCCACATGCCTGCACAGGAGTTACGTTGTTCCAGCCCAGCCAATCAACATGGCCATAGATAATCTCCATGAAAGAGATGGCAGTGCCCTACAATTGAACGGAGACAGGTGAGCATAGCAAGTTTAGTTCTGCTTTAAAGCAAAACTCTGTATTTCCCATTCCTAATGTTGCTCGTCCCCCTGAAAGTCCTTCTGGTAGAAATGTTTGCTTTTTTTATATATATAGTCCTACGGAGCTCAGATAACCGGCACCTGACAGCTCCGCTTTCTTGATTGCTCCTGCAGCCCTAGCGGAGCTGTGGCATGTGTTCTGCATCCAAGAACACATAGCACAACTCCACAAGGGCTGCCGGAGCAATCAGGAGAGCGGAGCTGTCAGGAGAGCAGAGCAGAGCCCCGCTGATTGCTCCGCTCCATGATTGGCTGATAAAAGGGAAACCCTGATGACGGACAAGTCTCCCCATTTAGGTCTAGTGCTAAATGGCTAGGAAAAGGAAACTAAACTACACTTATCCGGAATCGGCCATTCCCCTTGGGTGCCAGATAACTGAGGTTCTACTATACTTTCAATCTTTACGCATGTCATGTCATGCAAGGGATCCTCTTGAATGTTCTCCAGCATCGGGATGTCCTCAATGATCCAGAGAATATTGGTGATCTGATGACAGAAGATGCCCTCTCTGTATCATCACATTGTGAATGAAGGTATTGTGGTCCATTACGCCCTGCACTCCGCCCTGCACTCCGCCTATGTCTTCAGTTACCTGGCTTAGGACATCTACTGCGGAAGAGGAGGCAACTGAGAGGAAAGCAGCTAAGAGGTGCTATGTACTGGAAAGTGAGATTTTTTTTATTGCCAGCGCAGCTACTTCAGCAGGAAATTGCTGCTTTGCCCATGAAGGATAAAGAAACCGCTTTACTTTAATGTTAGGCATACAACTAGCTAATTGTTTCAATTCCTTTGAAAGAGGAAGCCCCGTGGCATTCCAATTTGTGACCTGGATCTTACACAGGGCAGAAGACTCACTGAGCAGCCAATCATCAAACACCAGCAGTGGCACATGGGAGAAAGTGAAGTGAGCCATGTGCTCCAGCCTACGCGTTTCACTAAAAATGGTGTCATCGGGGTGGAGCTAAGATTCAGGTCCTTATATAAGTAATAACAGCCCATATAGACTACCCAACAACAGAGGGAACAATCTAAGGTATTCCCATTATCCTTGGAGGTAACAGCGATTGTTGAGACAGCTCACAGAAACATAAGTATCTGGATTGAGCTGAATGCAGTAAGATTATCCGGTGTTCCAGGAGAAGGAGTTATCACTTCTTTATCATTGAAGCACGCCATGACCGCTGTTTTGTTTGAATGGTCTACCTAAGTCTTTGAGTGCAGATCTATGTTTTATATTGAATAGATTTCTGAAGTGTGAGAAGAATATATATTGAAAGAATTTCCCCTGAATTGTGGACTAAAAGCATTGTTGGACTTACTAATTTACTTTCTTCCAGTACAGTCAGATTCATGCTTGGACTTGACCATTTTTCCGGCACATCTTCCAGGTTTGGCATTTTCTCTCCTCAGCCACATAATGTATTAATAATAATATTACACAGTATTTTTGTAGCACAGACATAATATGCAGCGCTGTACAAAGTCCATAGTCATGTCACTAGCTGTGCCTCAAAGGAGCTCACAATCTAATGTCCCTACCTCAGTCATATGTCATTAATACAGTGCAACGTCAATTTGGGAGGACGCCAATGAACCAAACTGCATGTTTATGGAATATGGCAGGTAACCGGAAGAAACCCACGCAAACACAGAAAGAACCTACAAACTCCATGCAGATAGTGCCCTGGTTGAGATTCAAACCTGTGACCCAGCGCTGCAAAGGCCAGAGCACTAACTACTGAGCCACTGTGCTGTCTGTACAAATCTATTCTATCAAAGAAAATTCTACTCAACCTTCAAGCAAGTTTACTTTTCCACAAGTTCTGCTTTAATATACAAGCTTTGTTTTTGTGTATTTTCATGCTGAGAAACCTTGAGGAATGATATCATTCACACCAGGCTCTGCGGCAGCAATGAAACCTTTACAGTTCTTATTGTATACGCTATCTGACAACACATTATGGTTATATAACATGTAAATTACAGTCACGGTACATTTCTTTCCTCATTATGTGCCACTACATAACAAGTGAGACAACTAAACTTTTAAAAGTTTGTTTTAAATGTTTTAGTTCCACTTTTTAAAATGTGTTGGGAACATTGGAAGTTTAGGTTTAGCAGTGTGTTCAGGTTGGGTTTGGGCTACATCACCTTAATGATCTGGCCACCTTAAGCTGTCAGGAAGGCCCGGTAAGGCCATGTATATATATTTTGGCACGTGGCCCTGTGCAGAGGTCATAGTTTGACTTAGGTAGAGACACGTGTGATTGTTTCATGGTGTGTGCACACTCGCCATCTGCATCATTTGGCCTATTTAGGGCTCAGTCCCTGCTGAGTTCAAGGAAAGGTGACCTTCAGCTTTTTCCTACAAACCAACTGGTTCTGCTTACTACACTATTTTTTGTAATATTGTTTAGCCTTTTTTATTCTTTTTATAAATTTTAATGAAAGCTGATCATTAAAAAAAAGGTTGAAATAACCTTCCAAAAGTATATTTTAGTGATTGTGTTCAGATCTCTATGGTATAATATTCATTTTCAATAACCTATAATAAAAGCCATCATTACCCTTTTCACAAAATCAAAAATGTATTATGTTATAGAGAATATTTAGATTAGCTAACGCGGAACTAAACCTGCAATACTCACCTGTCCCCTATACATTGCCATCATCTTCTTTTTTCTTCTCTTCCTTCTTGTAATCCTTGGCCATCTTGATTGGCCAGGTTGAGAATATATTACTGCCCAGTGTTCTCCCCAGCCCCCTTTAGCTGGGTGCACCACCCGGCACTTTTCAGTAACCACCAGGCTGCTTTTTGGGTGGTTACTGAAGAGTTGGGTCACAATACAGGAGCTGACACCCACCTACATGTTCTTTCCATGTTCTTTGTGTTTTCTATATGGAAATCAACCTCAAAAGTACTAGTACATTTCCCTGTACCTGAGGGTGCCCAGGCACTTCAGTGGCTACAGCCTCATAGGTGTTTATCTGTAATGTGAGATCCAAGGCTCTGCTTCCTTTGGCTGCGGTCTCAGATTTGGAGATGCCACTACTGTTCTTTTTATCATTCTCCCTGATGAAGGTTCTGATATAAGGATACAAAGCCCTGCCTCTACCAACATGGCCCCTTCCACATAGAGACACATTGTACAAAAAGGAATGGTGACTTAGTTATGGGGGGAGATCAGCTGAATCTAATTGAAGCTCCTGTGCTTTGCCTGCAAATCCCTACACAGTTCTTGTCCCAGTTACATTTCTGACCTGATAGAAAAAATACTCCCCTAGCCGCTCTCTTCGCTCCTCGGATGACCTACTACTGACTTCCTCTCTCATAACCTCATCACATGCACGGCTTCAAGACTTTTCTAGAGCTGCCCGACTCTTTGGAATGGTCTTCCTCATCCTATTCGGCATGTCCTACTTTCTGCTCATTGAAAAGAGCCCCCAAAACCCATTTATTCAAACATGCCTACCCGTCTTATCCTGTCTCCTAAAACTTTCACTACTTACCCACCATTTCACATCCCCCCTCCTATTGTGGGATACTCCCCCCCTCCTAGATTGTAAGCTCTTCAGGGCAGGGTCCTCTCCTCCTTCTGTGTCACTGTCTGACCTGGTAAAAAAAATACTCCCCAAGCTCCTCCAAAGACCTACTACTGACTTCCTCTCTCAAAACCTCATCACACACACAGCTACAAGACTTTTCCAAAGCTGCCCCAACTCTCTGGAATGGTCTTCTTCGTCCTATTCGGCTTGCTACTATGTTCTGCTCATTTAAAAAAACACTCAAAACACACTTTTTCAAACTTGCCTACCGTCTTCTTCTGTGTCTTTAAACCGTCACTCCATATCCCTTCTCCTATTCTGTAAGACTTCCCCCACCTCTTAGATTGTAAGCTCTTCGGGGCAGGATCCTCTCCTCCTCCTGTGTCACTGTCTGTATCCGTCTGTCATTTACAACCCCTATTTATTGTACAACTCTGCGCAATATATTGGCGCTATATAAATCCTGTTATTAATAATATTATTATTATTATTATTATTATTATTAATAATTATAATAATATTAATAATAAAAAGCCTTATTGTCACATATTTGGAACAATTAATTGCAAACACAAATTTCCAACAAATGATGTCCGTCAGTTTTTTTTCAAATAGGATTCCTAATACCTAGTTTGTTCCAATCTTATTCATTCCATCTGCTGTCATTAAAACAGGGATTAATATGAATTATTTACCCGCAAACCATTGTTCTAGACCTCAGCATTTTATCTGCAGACATTACACATTGAATTACGACCAGAGGAGTCATCACTGTCTGTCCGGATAGAAGAACTTCATAAAAAAATGATGAAAGCTGAAATATCGACACAAATAAGCAAAAAAATCCTATTATTAGGCTGCTCCAATATCTGCTGCAAATGTGTAAAGTCATTTCTTTTTTCGGTGCACTTAGCTCTCAGTTTCTGATTACCCCCCCTTTGTCTGCTATAGAGCTGCCGGGTGTGCAGAATGTGGCTCCATATTCAGAATCTGCATGTATTGCTTAGTGTAACAGCCCATCAGTCCTGACAAATACTCAGGGGGTATGTAAACCTCATCAATGAACCTCACTTATCTGATGTCTTTGATCTGTTAAATTTACCATTCAAAGCCTTTTATCTGCTCGATACGTTCAGAAATTACTCACTGATTCTACCAGAAATCCATGTTGCGATATCAGTCACAATGTTCCAAGCTACATATGAGCACTACAGGATCATTCTATGTAAAAGAGAAAGGAAGAGGGAAAGATTTTCTGTAGTCCTTTATATGACTTTCCAGTCTTAGGGAACCCCTTCTATAAATACTATATCCACAGCTCACAGATTTCCTTTTTGGAGGCCATTGGGACATTGGTGGCCATTGCCAAAAAGATCAATGGTGTCACTTAAACTGAACTGAGAGGTACAAAGTGCTCATTGCTCAAGGAACCTCCAGAGGAACCCTGGATGAGAAACACAGGAATAAATAGATGCCAGTTACAAACATGACTTGGTAATCAGTTACTATATTACAAATAAGAGGAATCCTTTTAACAATAGGAATATTTTGTTTTATTTTGGAATCTCCCCATTGTCTTGAATACAAGTGAAGGATAAATTCCATTTAAAATTACTTTGAAGTCCTTAAAATACAAATTAAGACACATCTGGCAAACTTTTGCATAGCAAATCCTTTATGCAAAACTGATACATTAGAGCAGTGTTTCACAACCAGAGTTTCTTCAGAGGTTGATGGGGGTTCCTTGAGCTATAAGTAATTTTTACCTCTCAGGTCAGTTTAATTGACCCCAATGATGTTTTTGGCTATCTGTAAGGATGACATTCTTCCCAATAGCCAGCAATGTAAGAGACATTCTTCCTACTGACCACCATGCTGATGTACTGTGAGCTCCTTATAATATGTAATAATATTAATAATAATACTAAGGTGGTTATTAAATTGCAAAATAAATAAAAATATAGAAGTATCTCTACTAAACATTGAACACCATTAATGTCCACTTAGTACAATATACTAGTAACTTTCATCTGATCAAGTGAAATGCTTTACTAATACGCCAGAAAGAAGCAGAAAGAATACTAAGCTTAATCAGTTATACACAAGCTGCCAACAAGCAATGAGGTGATGATGGACTTCTTATTAGAAAGCCTAGTAGCTTCTGCAAACATATTTCTCGCCAGGAAATGTTTAGAAGAATGTCCAATTCCCTGTTTTATAAATGTATTTGTATTATTATTATTATTATTATTATTATTAGTCAGTATATATATAGTGCCGACATATTATGTAGAGCTTTACAGCCCATAGTCATGTCACTAGCTGTCCCTCAAAGGAACTTACAATCTATTGTCCTTACCATAGTCATATGTCTTTATCTTTATTATTAATATTAAACAGGATTTATATAGCACCAACATATTACACAGCACTGTACATTAAATAGGGGTTGCACATAACAAACAGTAACAGACAGTGACATAGCAGGAGGAGAGGACCCTGCCCCGAAGAGCTTACAATCTACGAGGTGGGGGAAGTCTCACACAATAGGAGGGGAGATATGGAATGGTGGAAAGTAGTGAGGGTTTAAAGACATAGAAGAAGACGGGTAGGCAGGTCTGAAAAAAGTGTGTTTGAGTGTTTTTTTTAAATGAGCAGAACATAGGAGCAAGCCGAATAGGATGAGGAAGACCATTCCAGAGAGTTGGGGCGGGTCTGGAAAAGTCAGACCCGCCCCAAGAAGATCAGTAGTAAGTCATTGGAGGAGCGAAAAAAGTGGCTGGGGGAGTATTTTTTTACCAGGTCAGAAAGGTAAATGGAACAAGAACTGTGTAGGGATTATAAGGCAAAGCACAGGAGCTTGGATTTGATTCTCAGGTGAAATGGAAGTCTAAGGTCATTTTTTGGAGAGAAAGCTTATTAACCTTACTTGATGTTTTTTTGGGATGTGGGAAGAACTTGTACAAACAAATAAAGGAATATGGAAGTAGATACCAATGTAAATATAAAACATAAGGCTAAACAACCCTAATAAATAAAAGGAATCATTATAATTATAATTGCATGTTTACACCTTGGTAGGATATGGCAATGGCTTTACCTATTGAGAAATATTAAGAAAGTCTCAAACAAACATTGAATTGTATTGTATCGAAGATAAATACGGCACAAAGTTACACAGCAACACAGGGCAAGTTCCTAAGTTACCCAGCAAAGTAAATATTGCTGTAGATGTGCAGAGAACTAAACAGCAGATAGCATTGATTATATTGTTTCTACAAATGTAGACCTGCAAACAGTAAAAACATACATAGACAAAAATGGATTTCTTAATTGTGTGCTTTGCTTTTGCATCCCAGAAAACCAAAACACTCAAACTGTGAATGCTTTATATATTCCCATAAAATGGTATTATTTCCAGTACTGCACTTCAGGACGTGATTGGTCAAAGAAGGAGCAGTATCTCACCTATGAGCTCATTCCTAGCTTCACTTTTGGCTCCCGTCAACAGGTTTACATTAAGCACATTTCAGCAAAACCAGAATGGGCCATAGTACTGGCCCCGCACTCTTTTACAGGGATTACAGCCTGCTGGCAAATTCATATACTGCATATACACAAATATAAACTGAACCATATATGAACTGAGTTTAAAAAAACAAAACACTAAACCTATACAAACCTAGGACACAAAATGCTGACATTCAAAACAGTAATTTTCCACAAAAAATAGGGTCCATAAATTATGTATTAATAATCATTTCTCCGTCCTCCCTTCTTACCCTTTGTACTCTGTAGTTGGTTATGAAGATCTTCAATGTAATAATGTTGGCAAGCAGTAGATGGCACTGTGTCCTCATGTAAAGTGTGTAACAATGCACTTTACAGAAAGATACAATGCCATCTAGTGGTTTGACCTGATTATAAACCAAGATTCGTTTTCCAATAGCACTTTCAGGTAAAAAAAAATCTTAATACTGAGAAAATACAGCATGTACGCAAGCTGCATTATTCATTTATTCTACTTACATCGTAAGTAACGTACAACGTACCCTGCAACACATGCAGCCTAAGGTTATGTACACACATATGTGCAAAACCTGTTGTTGGAAAGGATCTTTCACGATCCTTTCCAACGACTAACGACTGCGCGATGCATGAAGGAGTGCTTTATATATAGCACCTTTCTGCTCTATGGAGAGGGGAGAGGGAGAATGACGGAGTGGCTCCTCACTGCGTTCTCTCCCCTTCACTTCCATCACAATTGTTCGTCGTCCACTGTCCGTGGATCCACCACGTCCGATCATTCGGACGATGGTCAACAAGCCCTGTACACATGCAAGATTCTCGTCCATTAACAGCCCTGAGCCAATCGGACGAGAACCATTGCATGTGTGTACCCAGCCATAGCTGAGCAGTAGAGGGTTACAATCTAAATACACAAACTAGAGATCCATCACAGCTCACCTGCTTAGTTGGAATTCCTTCCAGAGTTCCCAGGAAAATCTGAAATCCGACCGAGTCACCTGTGCTCGTCTTCCATCTTTGCACGTGTTGCGGTATGACCCGACCTTCAGCAAAAATGGCTCCCCAGTCCGACATATTGATTGCCACAAATGTTTTGTTTTCAAAGCTGTTAAAAAAGAAAGCATAGGATGGTGTGTGAGAAATCCAGATATAAATCATGTTTGTTTTGTAGTAACAGCTGCAGAGTTACAAACGCAGGTCTACAGCCAAATATCAGTATGTAAATTTGTCCTTAAGTCAATGTGAACCCCAAGTGAATGACATTCCGCTTGTTATTTCCCTGAGTGTCATAAACAATTACATTTTCATCCTTTCTGCATCCCAATGCTACCAATCTCCTGCAACCTCTTTGAAGACACTGTCTACATATCTGCAAAACTGTGATCAGGGAGGATCCGCTTCCAACCTGGAATAAATCAAATTTTTTGCTCGCAAATAGCAAATTACTTTGTAGAAATCCATTCCAGGTTTGCTGGATCACCCAGGTTTACTGATGAAACTGTTCCTTCTTCAGCCCTGGAGAGTTTTATTAAATCAGGCCCAAAGTGAGGGTCACCCTATAACAGGAGGATCCTGAACAAACTTAACTTTTTTGAGGAAACACATGAAAGTAGTGAAGCTGGGCACTGCTGATCTCTTGCATACAAACCTTGGCGCTCCACGCATGTCCTCCCAAATCTGTTTCACCCTCATTATGGCCATGCCATTTTAAACCCCTGGCATGATATGGCCACCCTCAAAGTTCAAGCTCATCGTCCTCCTTGGAGTGCTCACGGGTGCCTATTGGGATGTTAAAAACATACCAATCTCTATGGTCACCAATGTGAAGCCTATTTGCATGAAATCAGTGGAAAGTGGGTGGTTATAGCACATGGACTATTATTTACAAAGACACATATGGAAACTAAAGAGCTTGGAAATGGGGGGAGAAGGAAATTACATAGTCAAGACTCTCAGGTGCCAGTATGGTAACCAATTTTTTAACTGGGTCGTCCAAGGTTGTGGGACCCTTGGCCTAGGCAAAACTGCACAGCCAATATGGAACCTAGGTCAACACATTTAACTGAACTAAAGGAATAAAATCTATATGAAACAGAAACAAGCAACCATCATCTAATTCCTCACTGCCCAAGCCACATGTGCCCACCATAACTATGTTTTTAATTCCCCTGGATTGTCTTTGGGATTGTCCCCTGGATTTTGGGATACCAAAGCCTTGGTAAACCTTTTTCTGTGCTAGAATGGCCGACTAACAGCAGTAATGTGTACATTGATGACATCAGTAAATCCCATAATCCCTGGAATTGATTTGGTATGAGTTGTGGATGTCAGGCTTCTTGTACTGACAACCTGACCAGTTCATCAAAAGTGCACAGCTGGCTGGGAATGGCCAACCGGTTGGTATTCTCTCAACAAAGCCAAGCTGCCATTTAACTAATTGCTATCAGGTAGGTATCTAGGTCTCTATGTGTTTTTCCTCCCTTGCAGTCTCTTCTATTCCCCTAACCAGTAGGTATAGCTTAACCCATGCTTGAAAGTGATACCGGGGAACAAATATCCCATCTGTTGCCCAGCCAGGCAATGCTGAGGAAAAGCCATGAGACGGAGCGTGCTACAGATTTATTTCAAGGTTACGGCTTGAGTCATCCTTTGGCTGCTCTGAAATCCAACTGGGACTTGAATGAAACCTGACCCCCGACCACTTCTTAATTATGCATCTGTTTAGAGTAAATATCTGTCTCAACTTCGGTAATAAATCTGTCGCAGACCTTGCAAATCTGTCGCAGGTGGCTGCCCAGTAATACGGAGTCACAGGTGGCAAATGCACTGTAAACCTGCCGAAAATACTTTGCTAAGTGAGTCGGTGTCACTAATTTGTATAATAAATGTCGCTCTCTGGCCCATTAAGGGTAAGTTGCCAGAGTTTGCTAATATTAACCCATCACCAATTACCATCCTATCTCATCCAGTGAGGTATATTTACCGATCCATATTGCCCCTACTGTCATCCCTCTGCCAGGGGATTAACCAAGGTAAATGGTAACAATGTCTTACCCCAGCCTGGTCATTGGCCACTCAGGTCCTAGAAAAGGTCACAGCTTCTTTGTACCTGGGGTCCTAATTAATTAAAGCAATGGGGTAGGAGCTGTGATGGAGCAGATGGCGAAGGAGCACAGACAGGGGAATATACCCTGCTGGGGGCAAGTTTATAAAGTTCTATTATTGTGACCTTAATTGGTCTCCAGAAAGATGGCACTGTCATTAAAATAGCTGTAAAAATATTACAAACAGCTAAGGCCTGACGCTCAATAGGCTTGAAAGGGGCATATTCCAAGACTGGGGCATTGGGGTAAAGCTGAATTCAATTCTATTGAAGCTCATTGCACCGGCATTGCCAGAAATAAAAAAAAAGAATATTGCTGGAGGAAATAAGCAGAGGAAAAGCACACAGGTGGCATGCTATGGCACAGGAAGAGCTGGGTTGGGTGGTTTAGGTTGGTTGGGTAGTTTTCTTTAATAAAAAAAAAAGGAAAAACAAAAGAGCAGAAGGGTTTTTGGGGCAAATTTTGTATTGATAAATACTGAGTATATTATACATCAAAATACAATAACATTGCGAGTACATAAGATATAAGTCTCGGCTCCAGAACAAACTTTGTAGAGCTTACTTGAGAATACTATACATGATACTTCTTAGTAGTATAGGTTTTCATATAGTCCATATAACCATAAGGGATACTGTACTGTACAGCGTTTGTAAAGAAAGATCCTAATGCGTTTCGCCCAGTTCTTGTTCAGTGATGATCCAGTTCCTCTCTGCCCCCTTCAAAGCTTTCTTTAATATGGCCACCAAGAATCAAAGCAATGATTTCACTACAATGCCCCCCTCCCCTTTTACAAGCCCATATTCACATTTTCCTTTTTTTGTATGGGCCTGAAATGACCCCAAAGCTGCTTAAAACATAAAAGAAACTGCACACATTTATAAAGCGGTGAATATCACATTCCCTCAAACTCAGACCCTCAAATTTTCACCATTGAAACAAGTTGACTTGGAAGATTCCCACCAGGGAATGCTTGAGGGAATTTCCTCATGTAGACGACATCATGATAAATATTTTGATCTGAATACTTTGAGAAAATAAAATGTTTTTGTATGTAACAAAATATTGTGCATCACCAAGAAAATATCAACAAATAATATTATGCTGGTGCTGAATGGTTTATTTATGACTCCAAGCAAAACAAAGCAAAATAGAAGGTGCAGAGGCTGGTAGAACAATGAGGAGTGAAAATCTCTGCCCTGAGGATAACTAATTCATATACAGCCGGCACAAGTCCCGCATCTGACCTGCCCAAAACTACACAGATCTAGAAATTATCAATTTCAGAGCCAGATTCACTCCATGTACGGTGAAATCTATGTACACTTAATCATTAAAATCTGATAAAAGAATGTCACTGTAATGACAAATGTCAGATTTATATTTGTAGCTGGTTTAAAACTAATGCATGGTAACCCCACCATTTCCTGGACACAGTAAGGTGACAACGCTCTGTACCTACTTCCGAAACTGTTCTGCGTTGTCACCCAGGCTGTCGACAAATACTATAAGTGTCTATATCAACACACATTAGGCAGGCAGCAATCACCACAGTGCAAGAAGGCAAAAGTGTGGAGTTATTTATGGAATCCTTTTTTTATGATACAAAGTGAGTATATGGAATTGTTTTGGATCAGCGTTTCTCTTTTTAACATGGGGCACCCTTGAAATTACTTTTAGGTCTTCAGGGAACCCCTTCCATAATTACTATATCCACAGCTCACAGTATATTAGTCAGTGGGAAGAATGTCTCTTACTTTGCTGGCCATTGGGAAGGCTGCCACCCTTACAGATAGCCAAAAAGATCATTGGGGTAATCTAAACTGACCTAAGGAAGTGCAAACTGCTCATTGAGCTCCATGCAACCTCTTGGGGAAACAGTGTTGAACCCAGATTTTTTTTTAAGCCAGGTAGGAAAAAATTGTAGACAGGCGGCAGGCCCCGTATTGTAACCCAATTTATCAGTTACCACCCAAAAACAGCCAGGTGGTTACTGAAAAGTGCCGGGTGGTGCACCCGGGTAAAAGGGGCTGGGGAGAGCACTGAGGAACCCTGGTTGAGAAACACTGGATTATGACTACTTAAAATCTCCTTTAGTTTCCATGTATTGCATTCGCCACCTACAATGTTCAGCGCATTCATAGCCCAAATTTAGCCATCATTGTGTCCGACAAACTGCACCACCATCAGCCATTACGATCGGTGTCTATGATATGTTCCCGTAGGACACGGTGGGAGTCAGGAAAGGTCCACACGCTGGCATGCCGTTCATCATGAAAATAAATGGAATCTAATAAAAGCCGATGACAGCTGTCATGGCTGTGTAAGGAAAACTCAGCCACTCAATGGTCCCTAAGGACTTTTTTGGAATTCATCAGGACTCAAAATTGCCAATTAGCCCCAATTTCAAGGGTCAGTCCCAGCTTTTTAGAACAAATTCAGCCAATCATTGCAATGAATGCTTCCATTTCACATGCTAATGTGCAGCTGTCATGAGAAAATCAAAGAATAGGGAATGGGGGGAGTGCTGATCGCCAATTAGCTGGGTACTTCTCCCCTGTCCAAGGTGAAGGCAGCTCTCTTTTCATTGGCTGGAATACCAAAAAACTCTAAGAAACTTATTTTTATAATTTGTATCAGGCAGATCATTGCAGAAAGTTATAGGCGATCTCTTATCTGCAGAGACCATTCTTTCCTGCCTGATCGCTCCGTGGAACTGTAAAAGCGCTATACTGCGCATGCGCAGTTCGGTATCACCACTTCTCCGCTCTTCCTGGGACTCTTACGTCATCCCAGTCCAGATTGCCAAAGTATGTGGGAAGGTAAAGGAAGAAGATGGCGGCACCCTACATTGGAATAGGGGCAGGTGAGTATGGTGCTGTTTAGTTCCGCTCTAAGGGGGAGAGAGTGCCACAATAAATCAAAAAAGTGAGGTTTGTCTTTTTTGCCAGCAGCAGGATCACAGAAAGGCCCCAACACGTTTTGGAAGGCTCACCAGTCCTCGGAATGCGTTAGGTGCCTTCACTGAACTTCTATGTGGCAAATAGGTTCTGCATTCAAATACAAGTTTATAGGGATGAACACTGCATGAAGCAGGTCAACGGGAGGTCAATTGCAGATCAAATAAACCTGTTGATCCTAATCTATGGTTCATCAACAAGAGTCCAAAGCCAGCCAACATGGGCCCTATATAGGTAACCAATGCTTATCTCTGCTATTGATGCCGAGTTGTTGCCATCATTATAGGGTCAAAGTAAAGCCACCCTGTAATAACAGATGCTGCACACTAAAGCTACGTACACAAGTCCAATGGTTCTCGCCCAATAATCGGCTCAGGGCCGATATTGGACGAGAATCTGGCGTGGGTAAAGCGCCCATCGTCCACTGTCCGAACGACCGTCCCGGCGAATCCACGAACGATGGATGACGAACGATCCTACTGCAAGGAAAGGGGAAGAGTGCACAGTGGGGTACCGCTCCATTGTTCTCCCCCTCCCCTCTGCATAGAGCAGAATGGTGCTGTATGTACATTACTCGATCATGCATCGTGCAATCCTTAGTCGTTGGAAAGGATCGTGAAAGATACTTTCCAACAAATATCACTGTACGTGTGTATGCGGCTTTACTGATCCCCTGGTCACTTACAATGCAGGTGCCTGGTTTTTGAAGGAATCCAACAATTTTGGGTACATGGAATATCGCTCTGTTTTCAAGGGTTCCTGCATCACTAGCCCATGATGGTCTATCTTCTCCATTATTGGAGAGCTTTAATAAATCAGGACCAATGGCTTTTAGCGGGGGCAGGGGACACTGATCTAACCCACATGGACACAAAGGGTCAGCAGCAAAGCATCCTGGGGAATGATTGCTAAAGGCAATCACAAGTTGGAGCCCCCTATACCCAGCTCTCGCCTCTCTATAGTACTACAACTCCCATGATGCATTTCCAAACCCCTAAACTGACCACAACCCCGTATCTACCCCTGAGACGTGTCTGAGTGTGATCTGTGAACCCCCAAACCCATGGCCTTCCCCATAACCAAGTCAGAAATCAGCTCACCATTCATCAGCTCTGAGCTGCCATCTTCCTTCTAGGAGTATCTATGAGTGTTACCATTACAACAATCTAGGGGAGACATGATAAATATTTCATATTACATTCTGTCAAATTCCGCCTGGGATGAACATATTTAATCTTACTGTTTTATATAGATTTCTATAACATTATATATGGGTATATAAAACGTACTTTTATCACGAGGGCGCAATGGTCGTAAAAACTAGATATTGATCCCCCTTATAAAGCTGTCATTTGGTTTCTCCCATCGCCCAGCGTCTGTTGCCATGGAGATGGAAATCTGCCTTGGACGCTTCTGCTAGTGTAGAAGGGGGCTGGTGATAAAGATATCGGGGCCCCTGCAGCCCCACATACCCGACCAAAGATTTAGAATTCACCAACGAGGCATTGCGTAGCCCCTATAAGTGCCGCTAGCGGGAGCTTCGAGCCCTGTAGTTTGCAAACTACATTTCCCAGCATGCCCTGGCTTTGTATTATTCACAAGGGATTTTTGGGAAATGTAGTCTGTCAGGGCCAGTGTCCTGCTGCCTGGCTGTGATTCATGGTGGCCTATAACACAGAAAGCCTGGAATGCCATCATACGAGGGCAGGTGTAATAAATTATCTGCAGGACATGATTCCTGATAAAGTGAACAGCAATAGTGCAAGTACCCATAGCAACCTATTACATTGACCTGGTTGCTAGGGGCACCATGTTCATTTGGGTCCTCATTTTGGTACAACCATCCGCTATTTCAGCAGAAAAAATCTAATTTATGGAAGGTGGTGAAGATGATGCCCATGGCAACCAATCAAGCAAATGAACGATAGATGAAATCTGGTTGCTAAGGGCAACAGCTCCATTTCCCTCCAGATTTGATACATCCATCTCCCAGTGTCAGCAAGGGATACGGAGCGGATCAGCTGCCAATGTTGCATTTGATTGGCTGCCTGATCAATTTTCTGATTGGTTATTTGTACATCCCATAACACAGCACACGCATGTTCAGTGTTGGCCATATTCAGATCCAGGATCCTCCTATGATTGGTCAGGTGTTAAGTTCAGATCAATCTGATTGGTTGTTGGAAAAATAAAATCAGCTTGTGTGTTCTGGGTATAGTATAGAGAAGCTGAAGGAAAAGTGAGGACGTTACCAATAGCAACCAATCACACAACTTTGTTTACACACATGCGATGCCTCAGCATGTGTCTGCGCCTGTTTGACTATACATTTGATTCTAAGGGTGCAGAAATCTGAGCTGCAATGTTTCTGGCATTGCAATTTGCTCGCAATGCTCATCAAGCTGCCATTGGGAATGAACAGCAGCGCATCAAAAAATGCAGGGCGTGCATGTGATAGTGCAAGTTCAGCAGTGTGCATATCATCGCATGCATTGCTGCATATGTGTGGATGGGTCTTCAGAGTTAAACTTGGGTTGCTAAGGGCCCATTCACACATATGTGCTACTGCAGTGCATGTGTATTCCTGCAAGGTACCATGCGCAAAATATCAGCAAAAAATGATAAAGCGCGACCCAATACACTAATAGATATCTCTGCAATGCAGCAAAATGCGCTCATAGAGGCGCTGGGGTCCCATTAGGAATGAATTGCACCACACACGGGTGGATATAAGGAGATGCAAAGTGTGCCGCTGCATGAGGGCCCCCTAAAGTCAGTGCACTGGGGCCCACTGTTGACACCACATGTGTGCCTGGTACCGTGTGACTGCAGGACTGATCGCATTATTTCATGCATTCAGGAAAGGCGTTTGGGTACCATCAACCTCCCTGGCGGTGTTCCCGAGTGTCCATGGCTTCCAAAAGGCGTCCTCTAGTGCTCCAGAACAACTAGAAGGCAGCCATAGTGATTTACAATCCCCGGATTCACCGCAAATATCAAAATCAGAAAGGAAACCGGGTTCCACTGTCCTGATTGTGCAGTCCCAAGTTCTAATAACTTTCATACCCGGGATGTGTACTAAACCAATATGCAGAGTCTGGCAATTTAATATTAATATTGCATCCTTGTTTGCACAGATTTCAGTGTGTTTGAATAAATTAATAATTAAATGTATTATATTATTTATTTTATAAATGTTTATTATATATCATTTATGATTTCATGTTTCAAACTTTATCATTCCCGGATGTGTACTATATGCTTGTGTGGGAAGATTTCAGTGAGATATTCCTAAGAATTACAGGCAATATAAAACAACAAATTTCCATGCATGTACGGCTTGACATTCAAAAATGGTGACACAATCAGACCACCATGGAGGTTAGGAATGAACTGCACCACATCAATGCACATCACACACCACGCGGTATGCTTGTTACTGTGTGATCGCATTATTGCTGCATTACTCCAGTCTATACAGGTAGTCCCTGGGTTAAGGACATCCGACATACGGACGTCTCCTGGATACCAATGGAGCTTCCCTGCTCGCTCCTGTGCAGGACGGAGGCTTGATGGGGGGAGGGGCGCTTTGCATGACTTGTAGAAGAAATCTTTGGCTAAATACAGCTGAGGTTGTGGCTGATCTTAAAGCGTACGTAAACTCAGATACGTCCCTTTACATAAGGTAGACAACACTTTTATGTAAGGTAAAAATTCTGTGTGCTTAGGTTTTTTTTAGGTGCAATTTATATAAAAGTGAAACTGTTGCTCATGGCAACCACTCAAAGTATTGCAAATTATTTTAAAAAAATTTGGTTGCTAAGGGCAACTCCTACTTTTTTATTGAAACCAAGGCTTTTAAAATAGATTTATCCAGCCTGCCCTGCCAGGAAATGCTGAGCTTTGTAGTTCCCCAGCCGTTGGAAGCCCCCCACAGCCACGTCGGGTGTTTTCTTAGCATCATGACGTCATAATGACAGCACCATCGCCTATGCGTCTGTCGGAATGACAAACCGCGGAGACCAATCAGATTCAACACAGACGTGACGGACAGCCGCTTGCACCAATAGGCGTTGTGTTTACGGAGACAGGGCGAACAGACTGTGTGACAGAGGGAGGGGGCGGGGCCGGCAGCTGCTCTCCCACGAGGTCAGCAGTGCGGGGAGACAGCGGCGGCGGCGGCGGCATTACCGGGGGAGAGCGGAGGAGGCTGCGAGAGGAAGAGCTGCAGGTGTGTCCGTACCGTGCACCCTATCCATGCACACCATGCCAGCTGTCACCCTATTATATCATAGCACTCACCCCAGGAGCTTACAATCTATTCAGAATGGGGAGCAGGGGCTCCTGTAATGAGACTCCTTATAATATGATATTACAATGTATGTTCACTTCTAGAATCTCTGACCTCATCACTTTATATCAGGATTTCTGATTGGCTGAAAGGAATTATTGGGGTACAAATGGGAATATCGGGGACCTCGACTACAAACCTGACATTTAATATTATTGGTTTTATATCATCTTATGTCATATTTATCTGTCACCCCCAATCACAGCCAAGCATACAAAGCACTAAAATGTTACAATGTAATACAAATATCATGTTCATTTACTGCTCATTATTGGTCGAGTTATAAAGCTGACATTCACTAAAACATTCACTGCTAGAAAATCAGCTCCAAGTCTTTCAATGGCATTGATTCTCCACCAGAGAATGTTTCAGTGAATGTTGGATTCACTTCTTCATAAATAGACCTCTATGTCACCTTTAATCATTACATTGCAGTTTTGGTTTCACATTGAGACATTTTAGGAGTTTGTATTCTGGGCTCTGATTGGCTTACAGGTTTTTTGGTATGCGGAGTGAGGTGGAAGAGTAACGCTAGGCGTACATGATATTCAATTCATATCACAATCGTATCGTTTGATTGGTTACTAATGTTCGATGTGCCGTCTACCTATTCAGTGTCATGATAGTTTACACTGTTAGATCTAAATGAAAAATCAATGTATAAAGAAAATAAATAAATGTATAGTAACATTCTGCCTACAAATTGATTACAAATATGACTAATTTATTTGGGTTACTCATATTGTCCAATCAGATGTCTGATTAGTATTGCATTGTGTATGGCAAGGTTAGGATTCTCTAAAACATTCATCATCATCATCTTCCCTCTCATCCTCATCAATATCATCCGTCTCATCATCATCATCATCCACATCTCCTTCCTCCTCCTGCTACTAATCTTACTTCTTCCTGATCATTTTCTTCTCTTCCTCCTCCCCATCTTCCTCATCTTCTTTCCTCTTCTTTCTGATCATCATCTTCTTACTTTTCCTGCTCCACCTCTTCATCATTACATCATCTTTCTTACTGCTCATCATCCACTTTCTTCTCCTCACCATCATTGTCATCTTCATCATATTCTTCCTCTTTCTTCTCCTCTTCATCTTCTCCTCCTCTTCATCTTCCTTCTTCTCCTCCTCCTCTTCATCTTCCTCTTCCTTATTCTCCTCTTCTTCATCTTCCTCTCTCTTCTCCTCCTCCTCCTTCCTCTCTCTTCTTCTCCTCCTCTTCATCTTCTTCTTCCCTTTTCTCTTACTCTTCATCTTCTTCTTCCTTCTGCTCCTTATCTTCCTCTTCCCCTCAGTAACATGTTATTCTTCCTACTTCTGCTCCTCTTCATCTTCCTTCCTCAACTCTTCATTGTCCCTTTCCTTCTTCCTTCTCCCCCTCATCATCCTTCACCTCCTCATTAGTATTATTGTAATATTCCTTTCCAGTGATTCTTAGTTTAGTGCCGGGTTGCCCAACAGGTAGATCGCAAAGACAACCCAAGTAGATCGCGGAGCCCTGCCTTTCAAAATAAACTCCACCACGCAAATGAGTTATTAAGTCCAAGTTTTTATTGTTGGTAGATCATTTTGACTCGGTCATTTTAAAAGTAGCTCACAAGCCAAAAAAGTGTGGGCACCCCTGGTCTAGGGTTACGCCAATGAATAAATCTTTGCATTCCTGAGAGATTTACCTGCATGTGATCAGTAATTGCTTCTGCATCAATGGCGGTTTATATGTGATGACCAACAAACAATCTAGTCTATCAATAGCAAAGTGATTGAAACGTTGCGTTGTTATCACTTTCCATGCGCTAAGCGTTCTGTAACATTTCCTTCTGATTATGCAGTTTGATGACGGAGATTTCTGGGAGCGTTCATTGAGCGACTTATATTGCAACCGTCTTGCATGGAAAGTAAAGGGATTTATGGCAGATAGTCGCCATTCCTGTACATTGCTTTACCTAACACTTTCCAAACTTCTCATTATTCAGCAAAACGCATTTCATGGAATGCATGGTTCCCACTCACTATGAGGTTTTTCCACCAATCAGCGCCAAGAGCAAGACTTGTTACAATGTTACAATGCAATCTGATCCCTTAAACATCAATATATATATATATATATATATATATATATATATATGTCCTCTGTGTTGGTTCTGCAGTTCTTTGCAACCACTCTATGCTTCAGTGCAGCTAATCACTTGTGTTTTGATCATATTTAATGCCACAGAAGAGCTTACAATCTAATCCTATGGATGCTACTTTCAATGCCAGTCATCACCATAATGCAATGTTTAATATTAGGTAATGTACTTGCACACTGCTGATCCCCCCTGCAGTACATGGATGCCATCCCCTGCCTATCTCCCTGAAGAATTGATGCTTATATATCCAGCAGCTCTGGGTCCTTAGACCAGAACTGTGCACCAGAGGGGTCATTTATGGTTGTTGGAAAATCAGTAATCTGTATGTCGTCACCACGACAGGAAGTGAGGGGAAATTTCTTTAATAGACCCCTAGATGGCATTAAATCCTTCAAATTTTATCCAAGCCTAAAAAAAAGTTTTGGCTTGGGATCAGTGATGAAGCTACAGAATAATGGGCTTAATTTTTAACAAATCCCCCCCCTCCCTTTGTTTTAGACAACCCCTCTTGAGGTGCAAACTTTACCCCAGTTTGGGTTTATCCCTTCACTGTCCTGTAGAGGAACAAAGTAGGTTCCAGGTAGGTAGACACTGATGCTAAAGGTTATAGGGGCTGCCATAAGGGGAATGATGTGGCAAGCAGTGGTCACGCAGAGGCGCCATTGGAACAATGGGCAGCACGGTGGCTCAGAGGTTAGCACTCTGGTCTTTGCAGCGCTGGGTCTCAGGTTGGAATCTGGGCCAGGACACTATCTGCATGGAGTTTGCAGGTTCTCCCCGTGTCTGTGTGGGTTTTCTCCGGGTACTCCGGTTTCCTCCCACATTCCAAAAACATGCATTGAGGTTAATTGGCTTCCCTCTAAAATTGGCCTTAGACGATATAAATGACATTTGACCACGGTAGGGACATTAGATTGTGAGCTCCTTTCAGGGACAGTTAGTGACATGTATATGGACTTTGTACAGCGCTGCGTAATATGATGGCGCTATATAAATACTGTGTAATAATAATAATAAAGAGGCTCAGCTGTTACTACTCCACTTCTGGACTTTAAATTGTTGCATGCTAGTTCTGTAGTAGTAACATCACAAAAAGCGTGTATGTGTTTTCCCGCATTAAATGCACACATTAAGCACAGGTTCCCATTTGCTCCATTTGTGCAGTGTGGGTGACCCTTTCAAGGCTGCATTTGACCCCCCTTTTGTTATATTGCATGTAAGCAGGGCTGCACTTAAATGCAAAATGCAGATCTTGCCTACTGTTCCAGTCTTAAAGGTAAAGAGGAAAACTTTCAGTTTCACTTTCCAACCACTGACTATAAGGTAGTTATTATTAATAAACAGTATTTATATAGCACCAACATAATACGCAGCACTGTAAAATAAATAGGAGTTGCAGATGACCGACAGAAGCAGACAGTGACGCAGGAGGAGGAGCGGACCCTGCCCCAAAGAGCTTACAATCTAAGAGGTGAAGGAAGTAGCACATGTCCACTGTATTACTTTTCTGTATTTGGGTGCAGTAAGCATGCAAGGTGGTCTGTAAAGTTTGAATCTTGTCGCAGGAAATAAATGTTTCTCACCTTGAAAGCTTGTTTCTGCCGTTCTGAGACCATAACCTAGCCATTACACCCAATGCAGTTTCATCTGACATTGCCCCCAAGCTTTCTCTTTATGTGACGCATTCAATGCAGAAACATCAACTAAAAAAGGAAGAAGTTTGCAATTTTTCTGAAGACAAAAAGCACTGACTCATAGCAGCCAATAAGATGACATCCGTTGGTTAATTAATTAGGGGGTCACATTGTTATCATTAGATTGTGAGCTCCTTTGTCAGGGACAGTTAGTGACATGACTTTGGACTTTGTACAGCACTGCGTAATATGTCAGTGCTATATAAATACTGTGTAATATTAATAACAATAATAATAAATGATGTTCTTTGTACTTCAAGAGGACCTGTGTTCATCTGTGATTCAGGCGCCACTTTCTTACCTGGCAGTGGGTTGGCTGCAAGGTAGCTCAGAGGTTAGGGCAGTGCTAGGTCCCAGGTCCAAATCTTGGCCAGGACACTATCTGCATGGAGTTTGCTGGTTCTCCCCATGTTTGTGTGGGTTACCTCCGGGTACCCCGGCTTCCTCCCACATTCCAAAGACATGCAGATAGGGTAATTGCCCCTTAGACTGTAGTAAAGACATATGACTATGGTCATATGGCATGACAGCCAGTGACATGACTATGGACTTTGTACAGCACTGCGTAATATGTAGGCGCTATATAAATACTGTGTAATAATACTAATATTTAGTACCCAATGTGATTATCAGCTGTGAACTCTTGACAATGTTATGAAAGCTCTGCCTGTAATTTTCTTTAACAAATGGCTTACAGCCACCGATTACATCACTTAACAGCCATGGCAAACCCCACCAAAGAAAATGCGCTCGGTTTGATAATCAGCAAGTAGAATAATGTTATCTCAGACACCACTGCAACCCTCCAGGTGACTGAGCACTGCTAAACCATTGTTGTCCTTTAACCAAAGGAAGTGGAGTAGAAATTGGTGTTCTTGGAAGAAGAGATGCATACAGGTGGGCTGTCATGCCGATCCCCTTGCTTCACTACTTTAAAACAAGCATGTAGCCAGTGAAGTCAGTGAGGCTGTTTGCAATACTAATTCTTGGTCAGTGGCACCACATTTGCCGGAATTCTAAATGCGATCACTGGCCCTTAATTCGCAGTCTTGTGGCCCTCCAGCCCATACTTCTCTCCTCTGCTTTACATTCCAGGTAGCTCACAACCTGCATGACATAGACAGTTCCTATTGGCTGTCCAGCAATGGGGTCCCTTAGCAATCTGGAAGGTGGGTGAGCAAGGGGACAGGCGGGTGCACAAATGGCGCTGTCATGGAACCTGGATGGTGGATTTAAATTAGCAGCCTAATGCACGGCACTGCGTGTTCCTTCAAAAATAGAGCACCTACTACCTTTGTATGCCATATTCAAATCATTGTGCATGGTATAACCCCTGTGCTTTTAATAAAATACCTTGCACCCCTATAGTAGGAGGGGTGAACAGACCCTTGAAGAAAACGAACGTCCCCAAAAAGCCACAAAGTAGAGTGATTTAGGAAAAAAACAAAAAGTTTTTTGTGCATGAAAAAAAAAAGGAATAATTTGGTATGAAAATATAACAAAAATTAACAAAAACATTTCCAAAACTTTTCTTTTTTATAACTGTAGTTCTCCTTTAAGCTGGAGGATCAGCATGACTAATACAGATATATTCCCAGAAGGAGGTCAGCTTTTTTCTTCTTTCAGCATTGGCTTTTTATTCAATATATTGCAAGTGTTTCCAACATACATATAAGCTGCATCACCATAATAAAATTCATTGTATAGATTAATGCCATTAATACCCCCCCCCCTCCTTTCCTGTACTGCAGATTATTTGCAGGGGGAAGCATAAGCACACAGAACCCTGAACCACATCCTCTGGCAGAGATTACTGGTAGATCTGTCGCTTGTGAGATTTTTCTTTTTTTTTTTGGCCCCCCTTCTCTGTTGCTGCAGTGGTCAGCAGAGCCCATCGCAGCAATCAATGCTGCCGTATCATTTTGTATTGCAAGCTTCTCTTTTTTTTTTAGCATCAACACTAAAGGTATGCCTATTAGTGACATCAAGGTTTTATTGCAACACATTGGGGAACTGCTGCATCATCACTTGTGCCCCCCCTCCTCTCCTTCTCGCACCATCGCTACCCACCCAATTCTCCACCCTGCATTGCTGTGAAATAAGGACTTTGGCTTGGTAACACAGCGCTATACACTTGCTGCTTGCTTTGTGCGTTCCCTCTGCAGACTGGTCAATGTCATTGCCGCAGCAGTGAGTTAACAATCTCTTTTCACCATTCAATCTGCAGGCAGTTTGGTCTGATGTTAATGAATTGTGTTATTGCTGTAACCTAGATATCTGCATTTCTTTTCCTCTGGCTCTCTGCAGTGAAATCCTAACATTAGCAAAGATTTTTCAGCGTACAAGGTTTGCATTTGAGAGGTGCCAGGCGCTGCAGTGGGTAGTTGACATAGAATTGCGGCAGATTTGAGATTGCATGCGTTTTTTAGACAGTTTGACACTTTTACAGAGGCTGCCGGCGACAGCTGCATTTGTCTGACGCTTCCCGTTGTGGAGATGTACTGAGTCAGCCCATGTGTAGTGTATTTTTGTGTTGCATAAGCACCGGCACTTGTGACTTAACATGGTCAATCAATGTTGTATTTGTTTTTGATGGCAAGGATAACATTATGTTTATTATTTGTGTGTGTGTTTCAATATTGTGTTGTTTTCTTTTTTTCTATTTGTAAATATGATGTGTGCAGGGAAGGGTTTACCTGCAGCAATAAAAGCTGAGAGAAGGGTATGCTGGGACTTATAGTTCGTTGGCTGCACCCCTGCCAAAGCACAAACTGCAGATCTAAAATGTGTTTTTTATTAATGAATCTTGGGAGAAATGCCATCTGAATAAAATATTCAGATCAAATAGACGATTGGTTATAGTGGACCTGTGTTCCGAGGCTACCACAAAGCTTATGGAGCTGCTGCTGCTCCAGGCTCCCTTTAGTTCTTGGTGTTTAGTAGTTCCTAACTCCTATCTGATGATCCTATAAATGTATTCTGCAAATAAATGTAACTCTTCTGAGCAGTCGTCTGCTGATCAATGTTAACCTGCCATAAAGTTTAGGAAGCATGTGATGCCTGTGGCTACTTACGTCACACTTGGCACGCTCCATGCGATGGTTGGGTAAATCCAATCAAGGATCTTTTAAAATCTGAGCCGTTCTCATTCAATATTGACAGAAACATTGATTGATCATGGGTCTGGGAAGACTGTTCTTTTTGTCGATCATGTGCGGGCAGGCAATCGATGGGCGCATAGCTTTGCAACGGTGTAAAGATAGCAATGGCACCGTTAGGAGTGCCATTTGTGCTCAAATCAAGTTTTGTAAGACAGTAATGTGGTATTAATAATTCCCTAATCAGTATTCGTATTGATGATATGCCATATCACACATGCACTTAATACAGTGTATAACCCAGAAATTTTTTTAAGCTGGGTGGGAAGAAATTGTAGGTGGGTGACAGTCCCCATATTGTGACCCAACTAGTCAGTAACCACCCAAATACTGCTGGGTGGCTAATGGAAAGTGCCGGGTGGTGCACCTAGCTAAAAGGGGCTGGGGAGAACACTGTAAAAGTTTTGGCCCAGTATTAGTCTTCAGATCTATACCTGTGCCAGGTGGATCCAAAGTGGAGGCTCCATATGGGGGCTTCTACTTGTGTCTAAGCTAAGATCAAGCACCCCTCCTTCCAGTGCTGTCAAGTCCCACCTTCTGTCATTCAGCTGTCAAATGGTGGCAGTAGAAAATCAGGCACATAATAAAGGGTGTGGTTTATTACTAAGAGGGGGAGGGCTTAACATTTTGACTTGGGCAAAAGTCAAAACCACCTGTGCAGCCTGGATGATCAATGATCCAAGTGGAGTCCACAGCTCTTCATTTGGTCTTACATGTGCACCATGATAAGTTTTTTTGTGGATTTGTGTTGTGTGTTTGGGGAATTTTAATTTTTAATGGGCGGTGCGTAGTGTTCTCCCCAGACCCTTTTAGCTGGGTGCACCACCCAGCACGTTTCAGTAACCACCCGGCTGTTTTAGGGTGGTTACAGATGAGTTGGGTCATATTCCCCCACCTACTAGATTGTAAGCTCTTCGGGGCAGGGTCCTCTCCTCCTGTATCACTGTCTGTATTAGTCTGTCATTTGCAATCCCTATTTAGTTGCAAGTGTTTTTTTTATTTTGTTTTGTTTGTGTTTGGTTTTGGTTTTCTGGGAACTGATTTTGTTGATCTGTGTACCATGTTGGGGTAACATTATCAAATACACATATATCAAAGTGTTTGTGCTTAGAAATTCTTCACCACCACTAAACAGATTTGTAACTATATTAGAAGCTGGGATCAAACACCAAACAGACCAGAAGCTTACTGCGGGCACGAGTGAATGAAGTAACTGTAGTGTTCTCCCCTGAAATTTCCTTATGCTGGATGGGAAGTGGCTGTAGGTCAAAAGCAGCCCTTGTATTGTTACCCAACTTTTCAATAACCACCAAAAACAGCCAGGTGGCTAATAAAAGTGTCGGGTGGCTAGCTAAATGGGGCTGGGAAGACATGGAACTCATTACTGAGCTTCTTCTCCTTTCAATGGCAAATCATAAACTAGGTGGGTTCAGGAAAACTTGGAGAAGAGTGTTCCAGTCATTAGTCATGTCAGTATCTATCTATCTGTTTATCTTTTCGTTGCTCCTACCCTAATCCTAGGTCTAATGTTCCCAACAAAGGCTAAGGCTATTTTTTGGGGGGATGACATAAAGTTTTGAAGAAGGACTTGCAAACTCCTTGCAGATGGTGTCCTACCCAAAATTCAAATCTGATAGCCACTGGGCACACAATAACGCCCACCTTCAAAATTTACTAATTTGCTCTTTGCCCAAAATTGATTTTTGGCAATATTTTAAGTTTTCATGTTATAATTTTTCAGTTGTCCTGTATGCTTGGTGGTCCATGCCAGCTACAATAAAGCCTAAGTGCAAGAAAACAAAAACTACCCTTCCTACGCTTCCCCAATTTGTTAGAGTAACAGACCTTTCAGACCCTTAGTGTCAAAAATTCATGATTGTCAGCTCCCGGGCACATCAACCTGCTGCTGTGTGACCAGAAGAGACAAACCGCTCCATGGGCAACAAGGTTTGCTCATGGATGCAGCACGGACGCAGATCTTCAGGCCACATATGTGCAGCCAAAAGCAACATGTCACCTTGGCAAATTGCACCGCGATTTTGGGTAGAAAAAGACTCTCCAAACTTTCTCTTGAATGGGAGAAGTTGGGGACTGCAGTTGAGCCTACATCAGACTGCTGTGGCTTATTATGGGTCTTAAATGGCCCTAAGTGCTCCTCTAGGTTCAGGGCTGTCATGCCCAGACTTTTACCCACTTTGTACTTTGGTTACAGATTTTCCTTTTTGCACCTGGTCAGTAGAATCCTCCTTTCCATGGCATGCTCTACAAGCTCAGACATCATTTCCCATCATGCATCATCATTAAAGACCACAAGGTCCCACCTAAAACCCAGAGAATTGGACGAGGGAGGATATTTCCCTTAGACCTAAATTAGTATGTGACCCTTGAATTGTAAGGGTAGTCCCACTATAAAGGTAATTCTAAATAATATCAGAAGTTCAGTTTTATTTTTGTTCCAGTTGTAAATATTTTTGGGGTTTCCTACCAGTGACTTTTTGTTTTCATGTTCCTTTCAGCCATGTACTGAAAGGCACAAACCACACTTCCCATTCTTCAAACCTAGAAGGCACAGAGAAAGTAAATGCAACCACTTACCCAACCATAACTATTTAATAAGCTATTTCCTTATTAATGACTTGGCATGTGCCCGTTGTCTAGGGAATACAGATTTCTCTGCAATATACTTCAGCAAGGATGCATCCGCACCGCCTTGTAGATGCGATTTTCCATATTGGCATCAAATTTTCCATTGGCATCAAACTTCTGCGTCTAATTACTTGCTTCAGATGAGTATTTTTCAAACTTTTTACCCCCAATACAATTTAAGGTCACAGGGAGCCACTATTAAATGCAAGTTATTGGGTGTCTTAGGGATTCCCTGCTAAATCCATTTATTGGGGAAAAGTCTCTTACACTGGTAGCCAGAATGTGCACCCTTACAATGCTGGCTAGAATACCACTGTTATAGGCTACTTAAAACTTCGTAAGTCATGCAACCAGATCAACCAAGTGGCATTAACCCCAGAACTTTGCAGGTATCACCATATATTTTAGGGGTCAGCAAATTTTTGGACTAGTAGGCCATTTCAGGAGGTCAAGAAGGCACGCTAGGCCAGAAGAAACAAGATGTCCAAGGAAAGTTTTTTTCCAACCGTGACTGCAAGGGAGCAGCCTCAGTCTTCCGCTCATCCGCGGTGTAGTCTTTGTACGTGACCGCGTGCTTGGCATCAAAATACTCCTTGAGATTCGACCGCTTGAAAGTGCTGTTGGGGTTACTGTGCGGGAACTCGATGATATCAATGATACTTGCGATAACGTGACAATTCAATTAGGCCGGATCCAACAATAAATAACTAGGAGGCCGTTATGCCAGACTACTGGCTAGGACGTATCCAGCCTAAGGGCCGAAGTTTGCCTACCTCTGATATAGGGGATCAATCATTACCATCGTAGGGAGCCCTGGGGCTCCATGGAACCTGGCTGAGAATGAGAGCTCTTGACAGTCCCAAGAAACCAGTAGCCATTTTCAAGTTTGATGTATGAAGGAGTTAGCTCGAGGAGCGATCATCCTGACTGTTGCCGCACATGTAGCAAGCCACTAAAAGTTTTTCAGATTTGGGACTGGTGTCGATCTGCTTTGGGTTGTGTGAATGATCAGTTTGAGATCCTTCTAAGATCAGTTATTGATAGGTTTATTTATCCTGCAGCTGTTGAGCTCTGACTTGCATTTGACCTGCTTTAGGCAGTATGTTCTGTACAGTTTTGCTCTTTGCTGAGTCAGAGTGTTGAAAATGATTGACAAGAGTTTTAGGGGGAAAAATGGTTGGCCTTGTGACCTGGTAAAGACCCGTAGGATTCATATTGCAATACAGTGTTTTAGAAAGCAGTGAGTGATGTTACATTATAAACGTGACCCTTAATCTACTGAAAAAGACAACATTGAATTCATTTTGTAAAGGCTCCATTTCGACCTGCAGTGTCAAACCGCGAGGTCGAGAGCTCCCATGTGCACAACAAAGCTTTTCATCCTGGAGAAGCAAACCGCACCGTAGTCATCAAAATTTGCACATTGCTAGAGCTGCAGGGGAGGTCTTCAGACCACAACTGTGCAGGCCAAAAATGTTGTGTCACTTATACAAACTGTGCTGTGATCTATATTAGTCACATGAAACTGCATGCAAAAAAAAGGATCCCAATCACTCCAGTTTACTTAAATAAGAGTTGGGAAACGTGTTTGGTTCGCAGCCGATTGCTGTGGCTCACCCCGTGTCTGGAATGGCCCTTAGTGTTCAAACAATAATTCAATCTTTTTCAAAATAATTATCTTGATATATTATCCACTAAGAAACAATCCCAATGTGTATCAGTTGGGTTTTCTATGCTGTAAAGCAGGTATGTCCAAAGTCTGGCCCAGGGGCCAATTGGGGCCCACGTTCAGATTTCCACTGGCCCGCAGCCTCTGTCGTAAAATCAATATTATGTGGTCCATCGGCATTGTTGACCACAGTGTAAAATACAAGTGTACGAAAAAGCTATTTTATATTTCATTAGAGTTGATCAACTGCCTTGCAATTATCGGCGGGCATAATCGGCAGGACAGCCCCCATGTGTGCACAGGGAATCCCTCATGTCACCCTAGTGTGCATGTGGTGTGCGGGACCTGCTTAGACCATGCCCACACTAACCTTGGTTAGTGGTCGGCCCCCACACATTTTCATCTCACCAAATCTGGCCCTCTGCAAAAAGTTTGAACATTCCTGCTGTAAAGGATTGTTCCCACTAGTGCATGGCAATAATCCACCTGTATGGCACACATTAGTTTGTGCACTGATTAATTCTTAATGGCACTTTAAACTCACCCTCCCTGTGCACTGCATTGATAATAATTCTTACTGACAAACCTAATGCACCTTCCTAGTGCACTGCAGTTTTATGAGTGCCAACACACTACCATGCAACAATGAGTGTTGGTGATTTGGGAGTGTTCTCCCCAAACCCTTTTATCCGAATGCACAGCCTGGCACAATACTGGGGCTGCCACCCGCCTACAATTTCTTTTCACCCAGCTTAAAAAAAAAATTTTGGGTTGAGCGCTGCATTGGGCTGCCTATTCAAATGACTGTGCCACCTAAGACAATGCGTGCCAACCTGCTCATCCACAGCACATGGGACAGCTTAGAGTGAGCAGATAGAAAGTTAGGTGCAGTGTGAATCCTGGAGAGGCCTGGAAATACTTGTTGTACCATCCCTGCACAAAAAACATTGCTGTGATTTTATCTCCAAGACATTTTCCCCAACCTTAACGAGCCTTACAAATAAAGAAAGTCTTGTCTTGTTGCAGCAAATTGCAAACATGAAGACAGATCAGTTTCTTGCACTAATTAACTAAGCTGCTAATGAAATTAATCAGGACTTATCTAATGGTTTCTTTAATCTATCTGAAAAAAGTGTTCCTGTTCAATGGGTATACATGTAGTGTGTTATTGTTTCCTAAAAGGTAGTTTGCCCCCCCCCCCCCCCCCCCCCTGGTAGATTTAATTGGGTTCCCTGGTCAGTATACACTAAATGGACCCTGAAATATGCAAGACTCTCTCTACGTTCCTCCGCTCAAGTTTGCTAGGGGCCCCTTGAGCAATGAGCATTTTGTGCCTCTAAGGTCAGTTTAGCTGACACCAATGATCTTTTAGGCTTTACATAAGGATGACATTTTTTGAATTGGCATGCAATGTAAAGGGTGTTCTTCCCACTGACTGCCATGCTGCACCCAGGCAAGTCTGTGTCATAGTCAGCAAGTATGCTGTGCCAATGTTAGAAGCCCACCCCCCAGCTGTGTTAGTGTATCTGTATCTAAAACTTTCTTTTTAGTTTTTGGATGCAGTGAGAAAGAAAGGGGTTCTATCTTTTCCCCATTATATTATTATTAAACAGTATTTATATAGCCCCATCATATTACGCAGCACCGTACAAAGTCCATTGTCGTGTCACTAGCTGTCCCTCAATGGGTCTCAGAACTTAATGTCCCTACCATAGTCATATGTCATTAATACAGTCAAAGGTCAATTTGGGTGGAAGCCAATTAACCTAACTGCATGTTTTTAGGATGTGGGAGGAAACCGGAATACCCGTGGGAAACCCACACAAACACGGGGAGAACCTGGAAACTCCATGCAGATAGTGTCCTGGCTGACATTCGAACATGGGACCCAGCGCTGCAAAGGCCGGAGCACTTACCTCTGAGCCACCATGCTGCCCTTCATATTTAAATGAAGGGAAAACGTTTTTGGTGTAGATGCATTTTAATCCCCTACAGGTGTAGTTGAGCTGGGACTTAAAGAAGTGATGCCATTCCATTGGTACCTAAACAAGGATGCTAGAACAAAGTCAGATAGTTGGACGAGTTTTGTAAGTGGGAAATGAAAAGAACCAATATTTTATCCTATAGGCTACACACAAGGGGTTCTGGGTTTACTTGACGCCCAACCATGGGTGCTTCTTGAATTTTGCTGCCCAAAGCAAACAGATTTCTAGTAACTAACATAAAGTGCGGCAATATAAAACTGTGATCACCTCCTTTTCCCCAATCTTTTGCTTGCAATAAAAAAACATATTGATGAATGTATATTTAATGATAGATTTTAAACACCTGGGAATTTCAGTGTCTTATTTACATTCTTCTTCTAGCTTGTTGTGCCTATTTAAAATAAAGGAATTTAGATTTTTTTCCATCACTTTCTGACTTTAGGGGGAATATCCATAACCAAGGCACATAGCAAACACTGCTGTGGGCAAATAGTAACTTTCCATCCTGTGTTGTATATCTCAGTAATGAGAGTACTGTGTTGGATACAGGTACAGCATGGCTCTCACTGACTTATGGTGTCTTTAATGCTGACATTTAATCTGCTTATATTCCGTCTTCCCTGATCCCTCACTTTCCCTTCATCAACATGATCATGAAATCCAATGAATGAAACAGACAGTCATGCTGGGGAGGAAAAGGCTAGATAATCTCGTACATCCTAGAGCCAGGGAATGAGGCGGCCTTTATGACTTTCTTCAGCTTCTAATGCATATTGTGAGAAAATCACAGTGTGCAGTGAATTCAGACTAAGCAGTTTAAGTCCTGCAATGAAACCGGTACAACTGTGCAAGACTGAAAGGTGCAGTTTTAAAAATTGTCATCCATGATATTGGCTCTGTAAATCTCAAGGTAGGACAGAAATACAAATCTTTTTCAGGTATTTATTTAAGCTGAGCTCCAGACAATAGCCTTTATTCCTTCCTTGTTAGATATTTGCCTGGAGTTCACTTTTAACTATTTGAACATACATATGTTATATATACTCCCTGCCTACTGTGTGATACCTCCGCCACCTCCTAGATTGAAAGCTCCTTGGGGCAAAGTTCTCTCCTCCCCCGGTGTTACTGTCCGTATCTATCTATTAAAGTACAGCGCTGCGTAATATGTTGGCACTATATAAATCCTGTTTATTAAAATAATAATAATGTGCGTTTATGTATAACATCTAGAACTCTATATATTGTATGTACTATTGTATATGTGTGTGTGTGTGTTTGTGTGTGTGTGTGTATATATATATATATATATATATATATATATATATATATATATAAATATATATGTGTGTGTGTGTGTGTGTGCATTCGTGTTTGCAAATACAGGAACTGCCTCTAGAAAAAGAGCTGATGTAATTATTAGCTGAAAATGATGACAGTTGCTCCCCAGCTTGCTCCGTAGTATGATTATCGGCAGTCTGGAGGGTTAAAGCCCCAGGGAACGCCTGGAATTTAGCACTAGCTGCAAGTACGACTACATTCAGCTTGACATTGCCACAGGGGGATCGTCATCAAAGTGCCAGCAAGCTCTTGCTCAAGAAATTACTGAAATTAAGTTTGTAAGTGGGCTTTGTGTATGACAAATGGAGGAAGGTGGAAGCTTATGGTAACCATTTGGATTGCAGCTGTCATGTTTCTAGTCAGTGAATGTGTAATGTGTAAGAGGAGAGCAATCGGTTTCTGGAGGGAATGGTTTTAAGTAACCTTTTACAATTGCATTGGGGGAATTTCAGCATGCAAATGTATAGTCAAGCTTTTGATTAAATGACCGCCCCACCTCAATTGTAATTGTGGTTTTCCATTTTGGGGGCTGTAGAAATAACATGGTGGATTTTTTTGGGTGGTGGTTGCGGGATGGGGTGCTTGGTTGGCAGTTTAACTTTCATGCCAAGCTGAAATTATTTAATGATCCCCCTCAATTATTAGTGTAACTGAAATAATTAAAGCTTAGCCCCAGACAAGCAGATTAAGACATTGCTGGAATTCAGATATTTTATGCACCAAGCATAGGTCCTTTCAGATCCAGGTCACCAATCTCCATTGCACTTTGTTTAGTAGACACTAAGACCATGCAATAAGGGAGTTTCTATATACTAATTAGGTCATCCCTGTGCTCTACCCTCCATTAAGCATGTGTACAACAGTGTTCTCTCCAGCCCCTTTTAGCTGGGTGCACTACCCAGCACTTTTGAATATCCTCCGGCTGTTTTTGGCTGGTTTCCAAAAAGTGTGGCGATACAAGGGCCACCACCCACCTACAGCTTCTTTCCACTCCGCTTACAATAAAATTATGGAGGAAATGTTGTACAATGTTAGATTGACAGCAGTGTGAATTGCATACAGCCGTCATTCTGACTAATTTGTAGTGTGAAACTAGCTTTATGACCTGAATGAGTAAAACATACCCCCAAAATGTGTTGGTTTTCTGTATACAATCAGTAAAATTATGGAACTTTATTATGTTTGGCTTGTATACAGGCAATCCTCTATTGAGTGTAATGGCATGATTTTTTTTACTTCATTCTACATTATTGATCTGTGACTATGACTTACTTGGCCTGTCTTAGCCTTCACCTTTAATTAATTGTTTCTTGCTTTCATACTTTTTTTTAGCAGGTTTACTTTATTGTTTTAGGACAGAATTTACCAAAAGGATGTGGGGAGGGGAGAAAGAAATCTGGGGATAAAACATTTGCTCACATCCTGGGTGTATTGTCCAAGGTGGCCATTTCAGGGTTCCTCCAGAAGTTTCTGGCCATTCTTGGCCATGGTTTAATGGAACCCGAGGGTTCCTCCAGAGGTTGCTGGCCTTTTTTGGCCATGGTTGCTGGCCATTCTTGGCCATGGTTGCATGGAACTTGAGGGTTCCTCCAGAGGTTGCTGGAGGTTACTTAATTTATAGCTGAATGCCCTCCTTGATGTTGTTGGTGCCTGCCTTGTTCTGGGTCCAAAGCAGATTTTGCAGAGCCAGCTGCATGACACCGATAATATATTTTTGGTAACCCAAAATAAAAAGTTGGAAGAATGACTGCCTATATGTAGTTTTGTTGTGCAGGAAATGTTTGAAACCATGTCAAAGCTTGCAACCTCGTAGCTGAGATCTGAATGTTACAAATCTACATATTTCCTCTGGTGGTTTGTAGCTGATTGACCGTTGTGGCTACAAATCACTAATGTTCCATTGCCATCAGCTGCATTGGGTAATGCAAATTGCTACCGGAGGTGTCAATTTTCTTGCAACCCTAAATACCACATGTAAGTGTAATCACTTACCAACCAAGCTACAAATTTCTGGAATAGAAACAGACTCCTCCAAGCGCACAGTATCTGATTCTGGAAAGAGGATTAGCGGGATGGGAGCAACATAACGTGTTTTGAGAGACCATCTGCTAGCAGTGATGCAGAGGATTTATTGCTGGTAGAAACCCAAATATTTGGTAGCAAATTGAAAATCTGTTTCCATGGAAATACTTTGCCAATTAAGCCTATATGTTATGAAATAAGAGAGTTCTATTTTCCCTGTGGATACACAAGACTTGAGACAGAAAAAGTCTTCACTTTGTTCTTCATAGCTGATGCAAGGCCTTTATCTTGGGATCTTAGGCCAAGTACACAAAGGCCAATTTTCAGTTCCAGTCCAAATTCTTGTGTGTTAAAAATATTCAATGTGAAAGTCTACTGGAGAACATTACAGTCTCATTCATGCCCCTGTGGTAAATGGGTTGCCTAATGCCCCTGAAAGGGTATGTTGGTAGCAGACCATACCACTGCAATGCATGTCCATTAGGAAGGTGCTGTTGGATTTGATGATATGTACGTAATACTTAAGGTTGAGATTACCAAAGAGACTTATCCTGCCTTCCTGTAGCCAAAACTTAAAGGTTTTGTCAGGACTTTGACTTCAAGTATTCCCTTTGGCTAATACCTTTGATACTTGAATTGACTTTCAGGCAAACGGCTAAACTATAAGAATCTGCGTTGTCTGCCAGAGGACCTATATTTCCATCCAGTTCTTAAAATGTACAAAGTAATAAACTATTTTTTTTTTATTATTATGTTTCTTATATTTGCCCTGCTGCACAAGTTGCTCCTTGTGTAGCTTCTCCCATCTACACTCTATAGCATCTGATACCAGGTCAGATTTAATAATACACATGAAAAAGCCCCCATTTTATCATAGAATGAAGACACGTCCCAAAAAAGGCAATGTAAAGGTAGATTTTTGAACAATAGAGTTCCAAATCCAGACTTTCAAGAGCCAGACTTTGTCATTCCTGAAGAAGCTGCCCTAGGGCTGCGAAACGCGTCCAATGTATGATACTCTTTCCTTCTTTCTGTAGAAAACAAATATCTTGATGAGGATGTTTTTTGGGAGAAAGCAATTATGCAGATGATGTTGCATTGTTCTCTATGGATATTTGTCATGTTTTATCAATTTGAATTGTTTGCTTTGTTTGGATATATACATTTTGTTATAATAAAATTATTGATTTTATATAGCCCTTGAAAGTCCCCCTTTGGAACTCTCTTGTTTTAAAATCTTTCTTTACATTTCCAGGTCAGATTTAGGTACTTGCACTGCTTGCTTAAAAATTAAACCTTTAGTTATTACAAACCTCCATTCTTTTGTGTTTTTTTTTTTTATCTGCTTGGGGTCCATCTTTAAAGTGTTTGTAAAGTCTTAGCCATCATGCGTATAATAGTTGCTCATCAACATTGCAAAGGAAAAGATTGCTGTCCTAATACATCAAAATGCCTCTAAATACCTATTTCATTGTGTGTTAATTATGGTTGCATTGACCACAAGGTTTCACAATGAATAAGGCAGGGGGGAATGTTGGTGGCTTCTGCAAATGTTGTGCTTCTTGGAGACCTGGAAGTGTTCTAGTGTTGTATGCAAGTTTATCCCTGGACACCCCATAAATACTATGTTCTGAATAGCTATTGGCATGCCAGAAGGGCAAAGCCGTATGCTAGAGTTTACAGGACACTGAACTGTAAACCAGGAATGATTCTTGACTCGTCATTGTTCTCGTGATCCGGGAAGCTTAGGCTGCTGCTACGATCACCTTGTAACTTACCCATAATATTGGAGAATGTGCACATAGGACACGCATGGAAGATTTAGGATCAATAGGCAGAAGCATTATTTTGGGTTTTCAGGCACTGTGGGTTTGATTTATTAGCTAATCAGACATTCATTCAAACATTCCCTGGTGGAAAATGAATTATTTTACATTGCATTAAAACAAAAGGACAAGAAGATTCTCCACCATGGAATGTTTCAATGAATGTCATGTTCCCTGCCTTATGTAAAGTATTTGCAAAGACCAGGCTGTTTTTCAATAAACAAATCTGCTTGGTAATAAACAAGGACATAGAACCATTTAGTCTGCTTTCTCTCCAGGTGCTCCCATGAGAGAAAATAGCTTTGCTGACGTTTTAAGATTTAATGGCATATGTATTTTTTTTTTTGTACTAAGTGAGCAGTTACTGCATGCTGGGAGAGTGCACGGATCTCACATTGGAGCAAATAGTATATGGTATTCAAAGAGCTTTAAAATAATTTTTAACGACCTCTCCAGTAACATAAATTGTTGGCTGGCTTGTTTAATTTATAGCTAGGCCATGTGCATGACGGAAGAGAACGTTTTATTTTTTTATCAGGTGATTGTCTATATGCTTGTAGGGTTATTTATTTATTTTTTTTTTCGAAGTGTCTTGCGACTTTAAATAAATAATTTAAATGTTATGACCTACTGCAGTTAACCAACTCAGTTAGGTCACCTTTCCACTTTCAGCTTATAAATCAGTGTTTCTCAACCAGAGGTTGCTTGTTCCTGGAGCAATGAGCAATTTGTAACTCAGGTCAGTTTAACCCTGGCGGTATGATTATTTGAGTATTTATGTCAAAGTGGTACATTCTGTTTAAATTTCCCGTTCGGTCACGCCCCCCAGCACACCGCCCCCGCTCGTTCACACGTCCAATTGATCATGCCCGGGATACAAGGCCAGGAGACACAGATGCCGGGCAGACATCGCTGGAGGACTCCACGGGCTCGTTGGGACCAAGTAAGTCCTCTTCAGTGCCGCTTTTGGTACTGAAAATTAATCCAGAGCCACACTCGGGAATACTGCCAGGGAGGTTAAGTGACACCAACAATCTTTTTGGCTATCTGTAAGGGTGACATTCTTCCCAATGTCCAGCAATAACAGAGACATGATTTCCCACTGATTTCCATGTCTATATAATTTAAGCTGTGGATAAAGTAATTTTAGCAGGGGTTCAATGATGGCTTGAAACTTTTTTCAAGGGTTCCTCATTTAAAAGGGTTTTCCTCAATATAAAAAATGTTAAGAAATGCTGCTATGTATGGACAATAAAGGAGCAACAACAGATATATATATAGAAGACTTTCTGCCCTCTCCTCTTAACAGTATGTTTTTCCTCTGCTCATGATAATATAAGATACCTGATTGGCACCTAGTTTCCTGTCTTCCACTGCTGCTGCAAGTCATATTCAGGTACTTATAGTATGCAGTTAAAAGAAAGAGAGAAGCACCCCTACTAATAGTAAACCAGAAACAGCCACGTCCCAAAGTTCAACATATATAGGGAATATTTTTGGAGAAGAAAGATTTCAAAGGCTATATCAATAAAATTTAATACATTTTATTCTGAATTCTTTATTCTTTATTTTTCTATATGAAAAATTAGTACACATAACATACAAAATAACATTTAAAAGTCATAAAAGTTTCTACAGAGGGGGAAGAGAAAAACATAACATTCATTTGACGCGTTTCGCAACACTTAAGGATGTTTCCTCAGGAATGACAGTGACATTTGGATACACTGAGCAAATTATGAATATCTTATTTTCAAGAGAAAATGGTTGTAAAAAAGCCTCACGTCACAACACCAGGCGTGAACACCAGCACCCCGGCCGTCCCTCTGGATACCAACACTATCTGATAGGGGAAAGATCAGCAGAAAACAATTCAATCTCCAATAAATTTGTTCAAATGTTGTGGGGAAAAAGAAAGCACCTTTCAGCATGTAGAGACAGGAGACATAATCAGGGTACTCAGCTAAAGTTGTTGTGGGTAGGGTACTTATAGTAGTTTTATATAAAATACTGTGTACCTAAATAAGTAGGTAACTACATTCTTGGTGCTTTTTATTGTCTGCCAGGAGTTCTAACTCTGCAATACTCCTACCGCTGGGAGCACTCCGGTGATTATTGCTTTAGGGCATTTTGTATATTTGAACAATGTTAGGTTAAAAGTAACAATCATTACTTTGTAACCGGTTACTTTAAAACCATTTTAGCACGTTAAAATGACCATGTTAGGGTATCAAACAATCCAAAAAGAAGGTGTCTCTTTAGATAGGATATCCTTTACGCACCTAGTGTTATCCAGTGCCTTCTACCTCAGTCTTGCATCCTATTTCTATGGCTTTCTAGTTTTATAGCAAACATGCTTAGATATTATTATCTTTATTATCCAGTGTTTATAAAGCAGCGACATATCACACCACGTCAAATTCCATAGTCATGTCACTAGCTGTCTTTCAGAGGGACTCACAATCTAATGTCCCTACCGTAGTCATATGTCATTAGCAGAGTCAAAGGCCAATTTGGGGGAAGCCAATAACGTAAGGGCATGTTTTTGCAATGTGGGGGGAAACCGGAGTACCTGGAGGAATCCCACGCATAGGGAGAACCTGCAAACTCTGTGTAGATAGTTTCCTGGCTGAGATTAAAACCTGGGACCCCAGTACTGCTAAGGCTGGAGTGCTAACCACTGAGCCACCGTGCTGCCTGTTTTCTGTTAACTTGATAGGGTCAGTTCATGAGGACAAAGGGCTTTGGGACTGTTATAATTGGTCATTTTGCTATTAACCATTCTAGGAGGCCATCATTCTTGGTCTGTTGACCACCTATATGCCTTGTTTTCATGTGCATCATGGCGTGGAGGTCTGCAAATAAGTAAAGGTGATGTATGAATTATATTGGAGCAAAAACATTACAACTGAGATGAGAGAAAGGAAGAAGAAAGTATGGACTTATTAGTCCCCATATAGAGCAAATATTGATCGGACTGAATTCTGTCCCAGCGGGATTCAAAGAGATGTGCTGTTATGTATCTTTACTATGTTATTTTAATAGGTTGCATTTATATGAATAATAAATATATTATTGTCTGGCTATACAGCCTTGGCATGTTTTATGTATTCATGATGCTGTTTGCAGGCACATAGAACGGACTCCCCATTGCTTATACCCTATTGATGGCAGTCATGCAACGTCCTGCACTATAGCACGGTGCATAGTCAAAAGACTAAGCTTGGAGTTTAACAGTTGTTTTAGAAGAAGTGGAAATGTTTTGGGACTTTTAAGTAGCATATCAGTCATTCCCAATAACAATCTCTTCAATATTATGCAAAATTGTATTATTTTAAGCTGGGAGGGAGTGGTGGCCCCCTGTATTGTGACCCAACTTTTTAACAACCACCCACTACTGAAAAGTGCCAGGTGCTGTGCCCAGCTAAAAGGGCTTGGGGAGAACACTGTAAATCCCATTTCCAGTTTTGCATGAAGTATGCAAACTATCTGTTTTTATTGCTGTCTGTATCCGTACTAGGAAGTGGTTGCCAGTTATGGTGGTACTGCACTAGTGTAGGCACAGGTAGCAAAAAACACATGACAGATGTTAGGATCCCTTCCCACACTACCATTTTGAAGATTTTGGTGGTGTTTTCCTTGAAAGACCTTAAGCAAGCAGTCATAGTATCTTAGATTTATTCAACCCACTACACCCATCAGTCACTGAAGTCTACCTTCAATAGTTTGTGGTTGGTAGTAAAATCACATTGACCCAGCAATTTGCCACCTTGGTTGCCAATTCCTAGTTCTTTACTGGAGGGTTGCAAACATTCTCAAATTGAATTCCTATATATTTGAAAAAGTCATATTGCTTTCACAAATTTTTTATTTTTGTCAGCAGAATAGTAATGGGGAGGAATCCTATAATTGCTAAGCCTGACCCGGTGGCTCATGTCTTATGTTGGCCATACAGTTATCCATATTTCTTAGAAATTTGGTCTTGGATTCTGTAAAAATGTTGAGTCTAATGCAAATCTATTTGAAAATTGGGGATTCCCATCAATGTTTGATCAATATGTTGCTCAAACATTGATCATGAATTCCTCTTCTTTGGCCAATAGATGTTTCCCCCTCATACTTGGCCACCATTAATGTGACTCAGTAGGATGACCTCTTACTGGGCCTGGTCTAAAAGGTGCAACCAAGCCAACAATATCTGGGATATGTTTATAATTAGCTGGTCATGCATCTGTTGACCAATAAATGTCCAACATTAGTGAGCATATCATTTTGCTTTGGAGAGATCCATTGGTGGTGGTGCAGAGTTGTGGCATTGGATAGAAAGTAATACATTTCCTCAATAGGACGATAGGGGAATAAGTAACCTTTTGGGGTCTTAACCATTCCCTATTTATATAATAATAATATAATAAATTCAATTGTGGCTTTTCACTTCCATATGCTGGAGTACTTATGCAGTAGTCAGCCTAGCTACACATTTTTCAACCTTCTCACTTGGTAGACACGCCAAACCAGAGGAGATGTGCTGTAATGTGGTTGTCTAGACCACAAGCTGAAAAGCATTGCAAATCTCCAGCTGACAAACAGTTTACATAAATGTATATCAACACTAGCCCTTCCCGTCAGTGAATCTGTCTAGCCCCAATTATAAATGGTGTTCTGCGGGTGGTAGACTATATACAGTTCTCTCACCGCCAATTAATCTGCTCAAAATCAGCAATATTAGAATAACTGGCGTCCTTGCCTTGCTGATTCATACATATGATTTGGTTCTCTAACGTAAAAGTGAAAGGGTAACTGTCAAGTGGGCTTTCATGGAGTTTTTTTTTTTTTTTTTAGTTAGGGATGTTTTTTAAAAATAATACTGTTCCGAGAGAGAGAGAGAGAGAATGAGAGAGAGAGAAGAGGAAGAGGGAGAGAAATGGGAAAGGGGGGAGAGAAAGAAGGGGGAGAGAGGGAGAGAATGGGAAAGTAAAAAAAAATCAGAGTTAGCTTCTTGAGTAAAACAGACCATAACAATGCATGACAAGACTATTTTCTGTTCCATGGTGGATTACCAGTGCCGTTATTTGTCCCAAGTACAGTTATCCTTTAAGACACTCTGGAACTGTGCCCGACATATAGAGCTCATTAATGCAGTTTACTTCCACCATGACTTGGTCATCCCAAGCAGCCAACTATATTAGCGCTTCTCAGTCCGAGCATGCATAATTTTCAACCGCAGGCCTGCTGTTCCTCGTTCATGATGGACTTCTTCATTTGTGGCTACATATTGTCGATTTGAGTGCTAAGACATGTGATTGACATTCTGTTTGTGGCGCTTGTATCTGTCAGCGATGTCACTTTGCATTACTTCCATAGAGAGATCCTACATGCCGTCATACTGACACAAAGATGCAGACTCAGGATGTACCATGGGCATTAAGCATTATTCTTGTAGCTGCATTGATATTTTCTTCCTCCTCCCACCTAATATCCACTTTGAAATGGATTTTAGCCGAGCAGTAAAAGCAGCATATAGACAAGCTTTTACCCATTCAGAGTTTAACTGGGGAGGGATCTGCTTAAAAATGCATTCCTCCTTGTTTCTTCTGAAATGTTTGCACCATCTGCAGAACTTCTTCTAGACTGGTTTGGTCTTTGCAGGTTAGGCATTCTCTGTGCGAGGACGGGGTAAGTGCTTCCCGGTCACTTTTAGTTTCTTAGAAAGTATTTCTTTTATTTCATGATAATTATTGGTATGGATATTCTCAATTCTGGTCAAAGAAAAGGGCTTTGGGTCTATTTAATGGGACAGGTAACAAAACAAAAAAAAACAATTTAAAATGAGTGGCTTGAAATCTTGTAGTCATTGTGAATGGGTTTTTTTTCTGAATTAGCTAATTAGTCTGAAGCATTGCATGTCAATACTGATATCAGGACTTTTACTGTACGTGTTATGAGAATGCTTTTGATTTGTATTATGACACCTTTCTAATGTAGTGTTTTAGCATATTGCATTGTAGTAATCAATTTGTTAAAAGAAAAATTATTACAGAAGTATAATAAAACTTTTTGTTCAATTCATCTATTCATTTACTCATCTATATACCAATCTATAACTGCATGTCCTTTTTTCTCTTGTCTGTTGGTGTGTTTTCTTTCTTTTTGTTCTTTTCATTTCTTTTCTTTCTCGCTCTTTTCTCTCCCCTGTTTCTTTCTCTTGCTATCTCTCTATCTCTCTCTTTTTCTTTCTTTCTTTCTTTCTCTCTCTCTCTCTTGCTCTCTCTCTCTTTTTTCCCTCTCTCTCTCTCTTGCTTTCTCTCTCTCTTGCTTTCTCTCTCTCTTGCTTTCTCTCTCTCTTGCTTTCTCTCTCTCTTGCTTTCTCTCTCTCTTGCTTTCTCTTTTGTCCCTCTCTCTCTTTTTTTCCTCTCTCTCTCTTTTTTTTCCTCTCTCTCTCTTTTTTTTCCTCTCTCTCTCTCTCTCTTTTTCCTCTCTCTCACTCTCTCTCTCTCTCTTTTCTCTCTTTTCTCTCTCTCTTCTCTCTCTTTTCTCTCTCTCTTCTCTCTCTTTTCTCTCTCTTCTCTCTCTCTTCTCTCTCTTTTCTCTCTCTTCTCTCTCTCTCTCTCTTTCTCCCCCTCCCCCTCCCTCTCTCTCTTTCTCCATTTCTTTCTCTCATTAACTGTCTTTTTATTTTCATATATGTCTTGGCTAGTCCTCTTTCTCTCATCCATCCTATCTTTTCCTTTATCTTTTCACCCATATTTTCTTTCCCGCTCTTTTCTCTCCCCTGTTTCTCTTGCTCTCTCTCTCGCTTTCTTTTCTGTCTCTCTCCCACTCTATTTTTCTGTCTCTCTTTCTTTCTTTTTCTCCCTCTCACACTCTCTCTCTTTCCTTCTCTCTCTCTCTCTCTCTCTCTCTCTTATTGTCTGTTTGATCTTTCTTTCTCCCATCCATCTTATCTATTTTATCTCTATCTATTTGTTCTATTTTTAACTCATCTTTTTATTGTCATAGCTAAGTGGTCTCCATAATTACCATTTTCTAATAATAGAACCTAATTAAAGTCTGTGTTCCAGAAACTTTGATTTGTCTCTGTCATCCTGATTTTGTCTGTCACTTTTAGTGTGCAGATGAGTGAAAGGAAACATTCAGAGATTTAGTTGTAGGATGGCATTAATAAGACCATGAAATGTACATAACACCCAACTACTGGTAAAGCACCTAGGAGTTTGTTCCCGTGTGTATTTTAATGTATTTTACTCCATGCGGGATCCTAATACGTTAGATTATTACTGTGTTTGTTTTTCTTTTGTTTTTTTACTCTGATATGCAAATCACATACTCCATTTCCTGTACCGCATTTCAGTGTTTGTTATTTTTTTGAACGCACAGCTTCCTTTTTCAGAAAGTTATCTGTGTTTATAACAATTCTAGCGAGTACTGACTTAAATAGTTAGTTGGTTTTAGTTGTACTAGGAGCTGTTTTTGTTTAGTGCTGTATTTTTAGGGTGACACACAATGCATAAAAATGCTGTTTTTGCCTTGTTGGCATTTGTGTGCTAATTGACTTTTTTATTTCTGCAGAGGCATGCAAACACTTTAAATCCTTTTATATGAGAATGGCTCATAGATATGTAAAAGTTCCAATGCTTTGGTGCTTCAGAGGTTAGCACTCTAACCTTTGCAGCAATAGATCCCAGGTTTGAATTTCGGCCAGGACATTATCTGCATGGAGTTTGCAAGTTTTCACCGTATGTGTGTGGGTTTCCTCCCACATTCCAAAAACATGCAGTTAGGTAATTGGCTTCCCCCCAAGTTGACCTTAGACTTTATTAATGACATATGACTATGGTAGGACATTAGATTGTGAGCTCTTTTGAGGGACAGCTAGTGACATGACTATGGACTTTGTACAGCACTGCATAATATGTTGGCACTATATAAATACTAGTAATAATATAATTAATATCCCAGAAAACATATCTATGGATTCCATAACTTCTAGAGACTTAGTTTATATTTTAGGCCTCTTTTGGAGCACTTATAGTAGGTTCTAGGCAATGCATATTGTGAACACCCCACAAGAATTTTAGAGGTTCTGTTGTCTCGCTATTTATAATTTGGTCCTTGTCACAGTCACATGGCATATTTTTCTTACTTTTAGCACATTGCATTAAAGGAGTTTACTGTTCACTTGCTGCATAATAAATTTCACCCCTTATTAGGAGCCACTGTAACTAGATGATTTCTGGTCTTCACTTTACTTAAAACTGATCTTTAAGGTTTAAAAGTAATCACAATAAATGGTCTTTTTATTTCCCAAAATCTGTGCTCATGTGATGCTCCATTCCTGAGCCTTCTTTATTCTGCTTACAGAATAAATAGGAAATAAAGTGGGGTTTTTATTTTGGCTTTTCAATGGTGGGGTCCTGTAAGGATCTGGAGAAGGATTCAAAGGCAATGATGTCCGTGCTAAGGGACAATAGGGGACCAGTCAGCACGTACCATTTTCTCAATGGCAGAGCATGACTAGTCTATATACCTACATGTGCTTTGAATTGTCCGTTTGCCACGTGGGTTTATAAACTTGTTTTTCCCTGCCAGCCAAATTATTGGATACTTACCTTTTCTCCATTTTACTAAAATGGAATCAGTTTGGAAGGTGCCATTGGAAGCTTAACAAATATCAGCAGTTATTTGAATTTATGGCAACTTGTATTTAACTTATGATTCAATAAATACATATTGATGTTTTAGATATTTTTCCATCCTGTTCTCTGTATGGACCTGATTTATTAAATCTCTTTGGAAAAGATAGACTATCATAGGAAAACCTAGGTGATCTAGCAAACCTGGAATGGATTTCTTTAAAATCAATTTCTATCAGTTGGCAAATATTTTCAATCTTGGTCCAGATCCAAATGAAGGTTTCTGGATCACCCATATTCTTCCAGGATAGTCTATCTTTTACAGTCTTGGAGAGTTTAAATAAATCAGGTCAAATGTGTCTATAGTGTCTATAAAATCTACTAGTTTCACATTTGTCACTATATAATAGTCATATTCTATTAAATCAGTAATATATATTGGTCAAATTATTTTTGAGCATATGTATGTCCGTAAAAATTATTAAAACATGACTGTACCACAAATCTATTCGGGAATAAATTCTATAAAAAAAAACCTATACATAAACCCACAAGATGAAATCACTAAAGCTTTTATTGCTTTTAGGTCATTTTATTTCACATTACATCTGTGTGATACTTCCTTATTTTCCTTTATTTTGTATTGCTCATCCAGATGTATTTGTGGTGCTGGCATTTATATGGAACAATAAAAAAGTTGACAGAGTTTCCCTAATTCTGATAAGTATGTAAAACCTTGCCATGATCATCTCCATTAAAACCTCTTTTGCATAAAATAATTGTTGACCTTGTGCTTACTGGCCCTTCAATTAATCTAACCCGGAGCTGGAACTACGCTGACCAATGGCATGACATTACTTAAGGGGAACAAAAATCTTTTCTTCTGTTAATTGGCTAGCCGTGTCTTATTTTATTTTAGCTTTGTAGAATCTTTGTCTCCTCTATACAAATCAAGGTCACTGTGATCTATTTTCTGCCTCTGCGTCCGTCGAGTGTCATACAAAGATGATGAGGATGTAAGACCGTTCGTTATTTATTTAAACTCTTTTAATGAATTATTAAAGTGTTACAGTCCCCTCTGTCAGTAGTTGAGAGGCTGATAATTCATACCCGGGGTTTCTTAAGCTACGGGACTCAATCGATTGTCTCGTGTCCACCGGTTAAAGTGGCCCTAATTCCCTCGTGGCCCCTTTAGCTGTGCATTAGGCACAGGAAGAAATAAAGCATTGAATTGGGCCACTTTGGAGAAATGGGAATTGGAACTTGCTGGTCATTGCTAATCCATAGTTAACAAATCATTTTTTTTTACTATGTCCAACTTAGGGTTTTTTATTTTTATGTGATCTAAAGGGAATGGCCATTTGTTAATAGAGGAGATAGAGAAGTAACCTAAAGGTACCCTTTTTAGAGCTGGAAAGGATCTTGACCTGGGCAAACCAGTTCTCAATTGGTCAAATACTTCTGCCCGATATGGAAAACTGGGAAAAGCACCACTAAACTATTAAACATAAAAAGTGAGATTGTAATAATACAAGGACTTGCATTGGTGACCTAATTGTTAAGTTTGCTGTTCCTCTGGGCTCACCATTCCGAGTCACTGACCTGGAACCAGTATGCAAATCAGAAAAGTGAGCTGGACACAAGATGGTTCATATGATAGCCAAGCAATTGAAATCTTCAAAAGGACATGTTTCATGATCAGTTTCCTTTACTTGAAGGTGTAAGCTGTGTACTTAATTGTCAGAATGGTGGCAATTGGGGTATTTGTTGTGTTGTAGATCTTTTAGCACCTCTATTATCCAGCATTATTTGATGGTGTGACTCTGGAAGGCCTTAATTTTCTATTGTGTTTTTTTTTAAAGTTACATTTTAATTGAATTGGTAAAGGATTAGAACCCCTGAACGAAGCAAAAGCTGGGGTATCACTTTGGAGGCAACTATATTTCACTCCATCCTGAGCCAGTTGTTTAAGGAATCATTTACCGGGTTATCTGGTGGTAGAAATCCATCAATGAGGGAAAAGGTGGGCAATTCTCAATAGATCTGGATAATCATTTTAGGTTCTGATTGTCATACTACTACAGGTACTTATGAGAAAATCAAAGATTTAACCCACCCACCGCATCAAAGTTTGCTAGGCTGAAGGATCAATGTCTTTGTAAAATAGCACAAATAATTCCATCAATGTAATTACCGAGGCATCTTTAATACAGAAATAGGAAGTGAAGGTGTTTGCTGTGGTCAGTTTTGTGGTTTGAAAGACTTTTTGATATTGATGTGATCTCTTGACTGATAGAGGCCAATTTTATAACATCTTGCCAATACAGTTTTTCAATACCCGGCTAAAAGTGGCTGGGGAGAACACTGCCATAGTTATTACTACAGGTAGTCCCCGGGTTACATATGTGATAGGGACTGTAAGTTTGTTCTTAAGTTGAATTTGTATGTAAGTCGGAACAGGTACATTATTTTAAAAAATGCAATTAGGACAGATGTTTGTCTCAACATTTTATTAGGCAGCGTGGTGTCAGTTACTGTATACAATTCTCACTGTGAATTTTTCACAAAGCAAAATTAAAAAAAAACTATGGAGCCTAGACATTCATTAACTTTTGGAGCAATCTGTGCTTTGACATGCAAAAAGAAACAACTGCAGAGTTTATCTTGGTCATTAAGGAGTTACAAGAGGTTGCAGAAGAGCTCACCCACAACCTCAGCTGTGTTTAGCAAAAGATTTCTTCTACAAGTCATGCAAACACACAACCCCCCCCCCCCCCCCCCCATCCTCCATCCTGCACATGAGCAAGCAGGGAAGCCCGTACGATGTCCTTAACTCGGGGACTACCTGTAGTTATAATATCCCTTAAAACCAGATGTTCATTATTTTGCTTTCCTTTTGGGTGGAACTGCAACCACTTCTCATATGATTCTGTGCAGTGCAATCTTTCTCTCCTGTTCTAGTGCCAAGCTGTCCAACTTCAGTCATCGAGAGCTAGGATCCATGCATTTTTTTTAAAGTTTCTCAAACAGCAATACATTTAGTAAGGAATTGTTTACATCAATCAGACCATGATCTGTTTACATGAAAATCCTGCCCTGTTTGTGGCCTTAAAAACTTGATTTGGGCAGCCCTACGTTCGTGTGTGGTTGTTACGGTCGGCTCGGAGGGTTCTGTTGTGGTGCCGGAAAACACTTGGCCTGGATTTCTACAGCTTCCAATTAATGGCCATTTAAGAAATAAGCTTCCTGCCATCTATAAAGGTTTACGTAGTGATTTGTGCTCGATTCATGGACTGCTTAAGAAAACCATAAAAGCTAACCTGCTCTTTGGCGTTAATGGGCAAAGCACAGGCTTTCTTTAAAGTAAAGTTGGATTGATTGACAATCATGTCAAAACAATGCAGGTGAAAAAAAATTCTACTGCATTCATTTTATTGGTTACACGTGTGCGTGTGCCATTCCAAGATTGTAGATCTTACAAATTGTGCATTATAGACAGGTTTTATACACACTCTATAGGTGTCAATAGGAAACATAAGTTATGCTTTTATGATAAGCGTAAAAGGCAATAGCCATAGAAACACCACAATTATGGAATGACTATGACTAGATCTGTAGCCCAGGGGGGAGAAAGTTATCTTGATCAGCCATTTACCCCTTTAACCCACTAGCTGAAACTTTTTTGATGATCTCGAAGTATGTAAATGAAATGTGTTCAGGTGCATGTATAAACTTTATCAAATGTTCTTAAGCATTTTGTGTCTCAAATGCCCTCTTCATCAGGGCTAAAACAAAGAATGCAAAATATCATCATCTTGGGGAGTTGGGGGGGAAGAAGTTGGACCTCTGCGTAAAGTCTTCAATCCAAAGATTCTCAATGGGGTTAAGGTCTGTGCTGGCCAATCCATTTTCATGCTCCCTGTACCACAAGAGCCTAATGAATCCTCACATTGGGATCAGGGAATTTGTTCGTGCCGTTAAGAAAAAAGAAACAGGACAAAAAAACAGGAAAAACTAGGACATTCAGTATATTCAGGTAGTCAGTTGACCTCATTTGTGGTACACATAACGCTGCAGAACCTAGACCTGACCAACTGAAGTGACTCTGGATCATGACACTGCCCCCACAGGCACCCCATATTTTAACATTGCCCCCATAGGCACCCCAAATTATACCACTGCCCCGCAGGCACCCCAGATCATAACACTTCCCCCACAGGCACCCCAGATCATAACATTGCCCCCACAGGCACCCCAGATCATAACATTGCCCCCACAGGCACCCCAGATCATAACACTGCCCCCACAGGCCCCTCAGATCATAACACTTCCCCCACAGGCACCACATGTTATAACACTGCCCCCACAGCACAGGCACCCCAGATCATAACACTGCCCCCACAGGCCCCTCAGATCATAACACTTCCCCCACAGGCACCACATGTTATAACACTGCCCCCACAGGCACCCCAGATCATACCACTGCCCCCACAGACACCCCGGCTCATAACACTGCCCACACAGGCACCCCAGATCATAACACTGCCCCCACAGGCCCCTCAGATCATAACACTTCCCCCACAGGCACCACATGTTATAACAACCCCAGATCATAACACTGCCCCCACAGGCCCCTCAGATCATAACACTTCCCCCACAGGCACCACATGTTATAACATTGCCCCCACAGGCACCCCAGATCATACCACTGCCCCCACAGGCACCCCGGCTCATAACACTGCCCCCACAGGCACCTCAGATCATAACACTGTGCTTATAGGCACCCTATGTCATAACACTGCTCTTCTAGGCCTCAGATCATACCAAGCACCCCTGTAACTTTTTTTTGGTCAGGTATTGAATATTGCTTATTAAACAAAGTACTTGAATGATTGTAATAAACAATTTATTTAAAATGTTTGTAATTTGTTTAAAACATCAGAGATAGTCTTACAATTTAAAGATGTGTAATTATGTGAAATTTCAACTAGAACACCATTGTCTAGCACCCCATTTGCTAACAAAAGTTTAAAGCTTTTTGGGATTTGGGTCTGTGTGGCTGATGTTGGTGCTTGTGATGTGACAAATATTTTGGCATTTTTCTTGGTGATGTGCTGTGAAAACGCCATTCCTGGCCGTATATTTCCTCTGTGCTGTAGTTGTATCCTCGCTTCACATCTCTGCCAGTTTTGGACCCGCTCTGAAGTCTTTGTGCCACATTTGTAGTATTTAGAGGAATAATACAGTACGAGACTTGACAGGCTGTGCTATTGTAGACCTCAGAAACCATACAGATCTGTGTGGGTGACGTTTCCGAATATGCTGCCCAAGACTGTGCAATCCTACTAGCAAAGTTCAGCTGTTATTATGGTGTATGTAATAGGCCTTATGTAGGAAGGCCTTCTTTCGGTACCTGCAATTATAGGGTAATGTAAAGCCTGATAAAGAACTTCCTTTATTTGGTCCCTTTTGGTCTATTCAGTACTAATAAAGAGATTTTGTTTTTCTATCTGTAATATACTTCCTTTCTAGTAACCTCGTCACGCGCACAGCTCCAAGACTTTTCTAGAGCTGTTCCAACTCTATGGAATGGTCTCATTCGTCCTAATTGGTTTGCTCCTACTTTCTGCACAATTAAAAGAGCTCCTTAAAACCCATCTTTTCAAACTTGCCTAACTTGTCTTCTGTCTCCTAATACCCTCAATGCTTCCCACTATTTCATATCTCTCCGCCTATTGTGTGGTGCTTCTCCTACCTCTTAGATTGTAAGCTCTTTGGGGCAGGGTCTTCTCCTCCTCCTGTGTCACTTCCTGTATTTGTCACTTGCAATCCCTATTTTATGTACAGTGCTGCATAATATGTTAAATAAATCCTGTTTATTATTAAAAATAAAAGTAATAATGACTTATGTGTTAACAGCACATCAGTGCACATGGGTCATTCATTCATCTTGGTGTGAATGGAGACCTGCAATATATTACATTTTTGTTTTTATGTAGATATTCTTTAACGAATAGCAGTTGTCTATTAACATAACCTGTTTTTTTCAGAGATAATGAAGTGCACCTAGCCTTTTACGTGAAATATAGGACACGTTTAGACCTAAATAAGTAATTGAACCACAGTCCGTCAGGCTTTGCATTTAATATAATCCAGTCCTGAATGGAATTACGGAGGCTATGCTGGCTGAAACGGCTTCAGTGGCGAAAGGTTAAATGAGGTTTTTATTACTGTTTTACTGTATCCAGTGGGAACACTTGTTCTGGTGTTACTGAAAGAGAAGAATTTCCCTCGTTTTGGTGCCACTGCTTTTGTTTTTTTAGTGTATGTGTATATGTATATATGTATGTGTGTGTGTATATATATATATATATATATATATATATATATATATATATAAAATCATTTCAAAAATGTTCCCAGCTTTATTGTGACCCATGGGTCAAAGCAACCCCATGGGAAAGCAACCCCAAAATATCATACTGCCACAGTCATGCTTTCCTGAGGTGGTGTTCTTTGGCCTGACCTGTGGGGAAGGGTTGCAAGATGGAAGTCTTTTCTTAAAAAAGAAAAACGTCCAGGTTTTGCTGAAATTTGCAAAACAAAAATATACCAAGTCTACCGAAAGAATGTGGGGCAATGTGGTATGAGACCAAGGTCGAAGTTTGTGGTCGCAATTCCAAAAGGTATGCATCACAAAAAGAACGCCATACCCACAGTGAAGCATGGTGGTAGCAATGTAAAAGTAGCGGTGCTGTCATTACTGTGTTGCACATATCCCGTGTCGAGCTGTGGCAGGGACCCAGCAGGTCCAAATACTCCAAGCTGCCTGCTGAAAGCTAGAGGAAGGGGCGGATACAAGACCAGCTACCGTGCACAAAAACAGAGAACACAGTGACTGGTCTTCATGTGAAACTCCTGCACCGAGGTAAAGTCTCACACAAAACTTTACTGCACAAAATTGGAAGAAATGCACAAATCCAGCCAGGATTTAGGAATACACAAAACTTTTGAATTATCACAATATCTTCTTATCTTGAAATTCAGCTTTAAAGTGCCTTGGTATCTACCTGCTCTGAATGTTTAAGGACATCAGAAGAGATTTTTCCCAAAGGGGTATTTTAACTTCTACGTCGATCCTAAAATAAAAATAATTCTTCAAAAATGGATGGAAAATCTATTTCACATAAGCACAGTTTGATAAAGTCTCCTGACTAAAGTTTCCACCTTCCTTGCTTTTGGCCGCGCTGACTCTCTCGTAAAACAAATTAGTGAACAATGTCATCGGAAATCAACACTTTGTAATTAGCTCGAAAATGACCCCCTTTCCCTTTTTATAGTGCATCCTTTTGTTGAGTCTTAAGGACAAAGCTAAACTAGGATTCCTGGCTCCAATTACATTAGAAAACGTGTACAGATTAAATAGCACACCGCCAGCATCCATTGTCCTCCAGATTTCAACAGCCTCTTCTCTGGCCATTGGCTGAAAGCAAAGCTGCTGAAATTTACACTCTCCCGTGGTGAAGGGGCACCTTTCTGACTCTATCAGGGCACTCACCTTGAGAATGTAGATTGGAAGCGCCGCAAGGAAGGCTGTGTCTGACTCCGATGTCTCCTTTATACAAGGTAACAAAGAAAATTCCCCTTCCTGCAGAAAAATCTGATGTCTAAAAATAAATCTCTATCTATCTATCTATCTATCTATCTATCTATCTATCTATCTATCTATCTATCTATCTATCTAATCTATCGTCTTTATATTGATCTATGTATTCCCTATTCCCCAATGTTCTCCCCAGCCTCATTTAACTGAGCTTTCCATCCAGCACTTTTCATAATCACCCGGCTATATTTTGGTGATTACTGAAAATTTGAGTCACAATACAGGGACTGCCACCCACTTACAGCTTCTTCCCACCCATCTTGAAAACATTTCTGGAGGGAAAACTGTTCTTGGTAGCAATTTTGTAACCTGACTTGGCTTTTTCATACACATTGTTGGAACCTGTGTGGATTGGTGGTCCTGGGTTTGTTGCAAACTGCACTTGTTGCTCTTTCATTTGTGGCTGCAGTGTGGTTCTTACTCCAGAGGAGGGAAAGCAACCAAAAGCCAAAAGTAACATGTAGCATCCCAAAAGTGCACTAAAATTTTAATATGGGCACAAATGGTTCCCAACTGCACATGTGTCCATTAATCAGAGTGATTTGGAGCACGATTGGGCTTCTGTAGCCATGGGGGTAATTACCCGTATTACTCTATATTTTTGTTTATTCATTCATATAGGCTCAGTAACACATGTGGATATTACTTGGGTTATGCTCACGCTGGTGATGAGGCTGTGGTGCAGTTATTGCTTCTTTACTTCACTAAACTGCTTCACCTACTCTCCGTTTCTTTCCCTGCTTGCTAACTTTCTCCCCTTCATGCCCTCTCTCTCTGTCCTCACTGGTTTCTCTCTATTCTCCTGTTTTCTATCTATTCCCCTGGCTCTCATTCTCTCCCTCCTTGCTCTATCTCTATTTTTGCCCTCTCTCTGTCCTGCCGTCTTTCTCTCCCCCATCCTATTCCTTCTCCTCTCTCTTTCTTCCCCCCCTTGCGCTCTCTTTCTTTCCTTCCTCGCACTCTTTCTTTCTTTCCTTTCTCGCGATCTGTTACTTTCTTTCCTCGCTTTCTCTCCGTCATGCTCTCTTTCTTTCCTCCCTCGTGTTCTTTCTTTCCTCCCTCGCATTCTCTCTTCCTTTCCTTCTTCGCACTCTCTTTTCCTTTCCTCTTTCGTGCTCTCTCTTTCTTTCCTCCCTCCCTCGTGCTCTCTCTTTCTTTCCTCCCTCCCTCGTGCTCTCTCTTTCTTTCCTCCCTCGCGCTCTCTCTTTCTTTCCTCCCTCGCGCTCTCTCTTTCTTTCCTCCCTCGCGCTCTCTCTTTCTTTCCTCCCTCGCGCTCTCTCTTTCTCCCTCACGCTCTATCTTTCTCCCTCGCACTCTCTCTTTTTCTCTTCCCTCGTGCTCTGTCTTTTTCTCTTCCCTCGCGCTCTCTCTTTTTCTCTTCCCTCGCGCTCTCTTTTTCTCTTCCCTCGTGCGCTCTCTTTTTCTCTTCCCTCGCACTCTCTTTTTCTCTTCCCTCACGCTCTCCCTTTCTCTCTTCCCTTTGCGCTCTCCCTTTCTCTCTTCCCTTTGCGCTCTCCCTTTCTCTCTTCCCTTTGCGCTCTCCCTTTCTCTC